>NC_137787.1:72743447-72978447 GCF_963383645.1 Muscardinus avellanarius
TCTGTGGATTTTTTTTTTTAATTTCTTTCTCATCTGCCAATTACTTAAACTCCTTGATACCATGGTTCCTACATGTCCTTAATATGATTTCTGGCCATCATATTTTCCTCAGTTGTGCTGGTTGTTAACATTTGAGTAGTTCCCTAGAACTTGCTCTTGGCTACTGTTCTAATACTAAGTTTAATAATGTAGAAGAAAAATATAAGAAAACTTCACTACTCTCCCCAAAAAAACAAACCAAAACATAACAAATAGATAAATAAAAAATACTAGACAGATAAGAAAATCAAAGTGTTGGGGTCTGCTTAACTGCCTGACATAACTTCTGATTTCAGCTACATGTAGTGTCAAGCCCAGGTCTGCACAACCACCTGAACTTCTGATGAATGAATCTGCAACATGTAACATGTAGCGCTGAGTTCATGATTGATTTTTCTAGGTCTCTGAAGAATGTCGCTGGTATTTTAATGGGAATTGCATTGAATCTATAGATCAGTTTGGGCAGAATGGCCATTTTGATGATATTTATTCTGTCTATCCATGAGCATGGGAGATCTTTCCATCTTCCAAGGTCTTCTTCAATTTCTTTCTTTAATGTTTTATAGTTTTTGTAGTAGAGGTCTTTTATGTCTTGGGTTAGGTTTATTCCTAGGTATTTTATTGGTTTTGAAGTTATAGTGAATGGAATTGTTTTCTTTGTTTCTTTCATTGTGGATTCATTGTTGGCATAAAGAAAAGCCACTGATTTCTTTAGGTTGATTTTGTATCCTGCGACTTTGCTGAATTTGTCAATCAGCTCCAGAAGTCTTTTGGTCGAGTTCTTTGGGTCATCCAGATACAGGTTCATGTCATCTGCAAATAAGGATAATTTTAATTCCTCTCTTCCTCTGTGAATTCCTTTGATTTCCTTCTCTTGTATGATTGCTGCAGCAAGAGTCTCAAGGACTATATTGAAAAGGAGTGGTGATAGTGGGCATCCTTGTCTTGTTCCTGACTGTAGCGGAAATTCTTGCAGTTTTTCCCCATTCAATATAATGTTGGCTTTGGGTTTACAGTATATTGCCTTAATGATGTTGAAGTACTTTCCTTCTATCCCAATTTTTTGCAGTGTTTTTAACATAAATGGGTGTAGAATTTTGTCGAATGCTTTTTCAGCATCTATTGCTATGATGATGTGGTTTTTGTTCTTGGTTCTATTTATGTGGTGAATAACATGTATTGATTTGCGTGTGTTGAACCAGCCTTGTTTTTCTGGGATGAAGCCGACTTGGTCATGATGTATTATTCTCTTGATATAGTTTTGAATGCGTATAGCTAGTATTTTGTTTAGAATTTTTGCATCTATGTTCATTAAGGATATTGGTCTGTAGTGTTCCTTTCTTGAAGTATCTTTATTGGTTTGGGGATTAATATGATGCTGGCCTCATAGAAGGAATTTGGGAGAGTTCCATCTCTTTTAATTTCCCAGAACATGTTATGAAGTATTGGTATTAGTTGTTCACTGAAGGTTTTGTAGAATTCAGCTGGGAACCCATCTGGGCCTGGACTTTTCTTTGGTGGAAGAATTTTAATTGCCGTTTCTATTTCTTTGGTTGTTATTGGTTGGTTTAGGCTTGCTATGTCCTCTTGCCTGAGTGTAGGAAGGTTAACTGCTTAGAAATCTATCAATTTCTTCCAGGTTTTCAAGTCTATTGGAGTATAAATTTTTAAAGTAGTTTCTGATAATCTTTTGAATTTCTTCACTATCTGTGGTGATATCTCCTTTTTCATTTCTAATTTTGATAATTTGAGTTGATTCTCTTTTTCTTTTGGTTAGGTTGGCCAGGGGTTTATCAATTCTATTAATCTGTTCAAAGAACCAACTTTTTGTTTTATTGATTCTTTGAATTGTTTTTTTTTTTTTTGTTGTTGTTGTTGTTTTCTATTTCATTTATTTCTGCTCTAATTTTAATGATTTCTTGCCTTCTGCTGGCTTTGGGAATAGACTGTTGCAGAATTTCTAGGTCCTTGAGTTGTGTCATTAGGTTCTTTACTTGGTGGTTCTCTGTCCTTCTTATGTGGGCACTCAATGCAATAAACTTTCCTATTAATACTGTCTTCATGGTGTCCCATAGATTTTGGTAGGTTGTATCTCTGTTTTCGTTTGTTTCCATAAATTTCTTTATTTCTTCCCTAATTTCTGCTCTTACCCATTCATCATTCAATAGTGTATCATTCATTCTCCATGAATTTGAATACTTTCTTTCAAGTTTCCTGTTGTTGATTTCTACTTTTATTCTGTTGTGGTCTGAAAAGATGCAAGGAATTATATTACATTTTTCTTTTAATTTGCTGGTATTTTCTTTGTGTCCCAGGATGTGGTCTATTTTGGAGAAGGTTCCATGGGCTGTGGAGAAGAATGTGTATTCTGTAGTTCCTGGTTGAAATAATCTGAAAATGTCTATTAGGTCCATTTGGTTTAGGGTTTCCTTTAGTTCTAAAGCGTCTTTACTCATCTTTTGCCTTGAAGATTGATCCAGTGGTGTGAGAGGCGTATTAAAGTCTCCCAGAATTATTGTATTTGGGTCTACTTGGAATCTTATGTCCAGAAGGGTTTGTTTTACAAATGTGGTTGCACCCACATTTGGGGAATAAATATTTACTATAATTATAACTTCTTGGTGTATTGTTCCTTTTAATAAAAGGAAGTGCCCTGATTTGTCTTTTTTGATATGTTTTAGTTTAAAGTCTGTTTTGTTGGATATCAGGGTTGCTACCCCTGCTCTTTTTTGGTCACCGTTGGTATGGTATATCTTTTTCCATCCTTTCACTTTCAGTCTGTGAATGTCTTTGGCTGTAAGGTGAGTTTCTTGCAGACAGCATATATTTGGATTATGTTTCTTAATCCACATTGCCAGTCTATGTCTTTTGACTGGTGAGTTAAGTCCTTTGACATTAAGAGATATTATTGAAATATGATTTTTGTTTTCTGCCATTTTGTGTTCTGTCTACTCTTGGGTGGTTTGATCTTTCTTCTTTACTTAAATGGCCCACTTATTAACTTCCTCTCTTCTCTGAATCTGAAGTCTGCTTCTTTTTTCTTCCTTATGGTTTATTTCTTTAAGAATTTTCTCTAGTGTTGGCTTTGAATTCATGAATTTTTTGAGATTCTGTTTATCCTGAAAGACTTTGGTTTCACCATTGATCTTGAATAGTAGTTTTGCTGGATAGATTAGTTTGGGTTGGAAGTTATTTTCTTCCAGGGTCTGAATCACGTCGTACCAGTCTCTCCTAGCATTCCTGACCTGGGTTGTATAGTCTGGGGTAATTCTTATTGTTTTGCCTCTATATGTCACCCGTCCTTTTGTTCTCACTGCTTTTAAGATTCCTTCCTTAGCCTCTATATTGGTCATTTTGGTTATTATGCAGCATGGAGTGGTCTTTCTTTGGTCCTGTCTCAGTGGAGTTCTGTATGCCTCCTGGACATGAAGGTCCAAGTCTCTTTCCATATTTGGAAAATTCTCTGAGATTATTTCCTTGAAGATATTACAGATGCCCTTGGTCTGTACCTCTATCCCTTCCCCAATGCCTATTATCCGTAAATTAGGACGCTTCATAATATCCCATATTTGCTGGATGTTTAGGTTTTGTTGCTGTAAAGATTTCTGTATATCGCTGACTGTGTTTTTGGTTGGGGATATGCTGTCTTCTAATATTGATATTCTGTTTTCCATTTCATCTAATCTTCCAGAATTTCTTTCTATTGCTGTCTTCATTTCACTTATTGCTTCTTTCATTTCATTCCGGACCTCTTTCTGATTCTTTTTTAGCATTTCTAACTCACCTTTCACCTCCTCTATACTTGTTTTAAATTTTTTCATCATATTGTACATCAAGATTCTGAACTCCCCTTCTTGCATTTCTAGTAGGTCAGTATTCGTGATTTCTGCTGTCTCTTCATAATTCCTGGTTCTCATATTTGTAGCATTCTCTGTCCTGTTTTTCTGATTTCTACCCATCGTTTATGAGTATCATGCTTATTCCAATCTTAATATTAGGAGTTTAGGGGTATTAGCAAGTCAGCAGAGCTTTTCCTGTGTTGAGGGTGGGTGATGTGGGAGGAGCTGGGGTGATGGGTAAAGGAGTCGGATTAGGTAGAGGATATGTTTAGGTTGAGAAAGACTTTAAGTATGATAAGGTAATATTTTGCTGAGAATGAGAGAGAGTTAACTAGTAGGACTCTTGTTGTTAGTAGAGTGAGTAAGGAGATATGAATACTTTGAGTATTAAATAAGGAGGTATATTATGGGGAAAAGTTTTGGGGGAGAAGAGTGTATAGGTTAGTGTGGGGAAGTTTGTAAGAGGGGTAATGGAATGAGCAGACAAACATAAAAAAAAAATCCACCCAAGATACCAAGACTATTATGTAATCCAAGAAAAAGAAAGGAAAAACCAATCAAAGGAGGAGAACAAAAAAAGGAAGGAAAGAGGAAGAAAGAGGAAAAAAATGACAAGAATAAAATAAAAGGAACTATCAGCTGTGTGAAATCAGAAAACAAGGCAAACTATCAAATATATATATATATATATATATATATATATATATATATATATCAAGTTAAAGTAAAAGAAGGGATGGGGAAAAAATAATACAACAATAACCATAATAAAACAAAAGCACTGTAAAAGCAAAACAAAACATCCACAGTAACAGTAAAAAAAAAACAAAAAAAAAAACAGTCCTACTTATTTACGAATATGGGGTCAGATCCATATAATATTTGCGTATCTGATTGCTTTGGTAGTTTTCAGAATATAATCCAGTGTCTCTTAGTTTTCTTTGTACTCTATTTTTATCTTCTTAGGTCACTCTGAGTGTTTGGACTGGACACCTTTCTTTCATTTCACTGCTTTGAGTTTATGTGTCAGGATGTCTGGTGTCACTGTTATTAGATTCTGTATGATTCCCAGGTTCTGTGTAATTCCAACCTGTAGTCAGCACCTCTGCACTCACCACCCTAGTCTCCAGCCTGTGCTTCCCTACAGCAGGAGTGGAGGATGTCCAAAGTAGACTTGGAACCTCCCCCTGCGGTCCTGTGCAGATATTGTGTCTCGTTGGGTTTTCCTGTGTCTCTGGAAATTCTAACTGGGCTAGCCGGTGTGGTCCCAAGATGTGCAGTGTGCAAAGGGTTGCTGGTTCCTGGATGCCCATACTTACTGCCAGAGCTCTGCCAGTTCCAAGAGTGCAGGCTGGGTGTGCTGCTATTACTGGACCCAGGTGTGATTGGGTGCAGCTGCCTAGTGCTTGCTGCTATGCTCCTCCATGGTGCATCGGGCTGTGTATTAGACTAGAACTGAGTATCAGGCTGCCGGGTGGGCGGGAACTTCCAGTGGTGGGCCAGGGGCACGGGATAGGTGCACAGGTGTCCGGGGGGCACAGGCACTGCGAGGTGTCCAGCAATGATCTCTGCCTCCCGCGAGCCGTAGAAGCTAGGTGCCCAAAGAGATCTCATGGGCGCACAGAGCTTTTGCCGCCTGGAAAGCAGGCGTCCAGCAAGGTGGGTGTCTGGGCTCCAGTGGGGGGCGGGAGCTAGGCACACAAGGTAGGCTCCGATTTAGGGGTGGGGGTGGCTCAGGCACTGCCTACTAGTGGGGGTCCAGGGCGCAGACAGGGTGCGCGAGGACAGTGCTGGCTTCTGAGGCGTGGGACAGATGCACCGGGCCAGTGCTGGGTCTGGGGCACATGCTAGTACCCGCACTTACCCTGGACCCGCTCAGGTACCTGGCTTCCTTGGTCAAGGCGTCCGTGGGAGTCTCTGTGCCGTTGTAATCCAGTCGCTGGTGAGCACACAGAACTCTGACGTGGTTGTTGCTCGCTGCTTAAGATGAGGCTCTATGTCCGTTTTCCATCTGGGATTATCTTGCCGTGGTGGTTTCAGTCAGAGCTCGGGAGTGCAGTTTGGTTGGGCCGGCAGCGGTGTTTCTCCATGGTAGCTCACATCTCGGATCAGCCCCCAAAGTTGCTATTAATCCCCAAAATAATAATAATTATTGATAAGGGTAGTTGTATGAGAAATAAATATATATTTGTGCAATATAATGATTAAATATTTACATATATATGTGTGCCTCTATAAATTGTTTCAATAGAATGTAGCTTTTATTTTCTATTCAAATAAATCTTTTGAATATTGCATTTTTTTCTATAAACAGAAGTACTAGAAATGTTGCTGAATTCTGTACATATATCTATTGCTATATAGGTGGAAACATCCTAACAAGTCAGGGTCTGGCGAAAAATAAAACAGTTAAATGTTTTATTTTATCTGAAGCCTATCCAACCTCTCACTCCCAACATTCATGCACATGCAGATACACACACACACACACACACACACACGCACGCACGCACGCACGCGCGCACTCCTAGTCTTTGCTCTCAACGGTCTCTACCCAATAATATTCATACTGTGCTTCACAATTAAATGTCCGATATTTCATAAGTAGTTGCTCCAAATTATTAAGCATATTTTCAAAACTGCATCCATCCCTAACACATCAAAGTTGCTATGGAGCTGAAAAACAGAGGTTTTGACTCGAGATTGACTGCCTGGAGACAGGTGTATCGTTAGCTCTTCTGTTCTATTTCTTTGTGTTCTTGGCAGAGGTGCTTGCCTAATATAGCAGCCTGGGACTATTTGGTTGTTTAGACACAATGTTCATTTCAGTGTCCTAAAACTGAACTAATACTAAAGTCACACACAGTGGTGACACAAGTTAATTATACTGTTCTCAAGAGTGTCAAACACAGGAAAATGTGGGAGGAAGGCTACTTGAAGGAGAACTCTATTTAAACCCTTAAAGCCAGCCAAAAGTAGGTTGAATAGACTTGGTACCACTACCAAAAGAAGGTATCAACATTTCTACAAACTCTGCTATTTTGAAATCTTTCTGCTGCTTAGTGCATTTTAATCTGGACATCATGCACTCTGGTGTACATACAACATTTCCTTCACATATCTTCAAGTAAAGAAGTATTATTATTTTTAAGGCAGTGGAATTTGTATACCATAATCTCTTGACAGACAAAATGAAAAAGAGAAAAAAAAGTGATTTTGTGGCAACACGAAAAAAATTTTTTTTTACTTACCTAGCTTTTCTTACGATATTTAATACATTTATGTCTCTTAAATGGTCTTTAAACTACATTTTCCAGAAGGACTATGTCCTGTCTGACTACTCAAATCTTCTGCAGACTGAAATATGGACACTGTAACTGCTTTGTTTCCAGTGCACAAGTGCACTTTCTTTGGGTGCTGATGCTCTTAGTTAGAAAGTCAGCCATGTGCCCAGGAGTTCTTTCTCCTGGCTTTTGTGTTGACCCTACTCATGGAAAACTCTCCTGGCTCTTGGAACTCTAATCCATAAGATTAATGGCATGCCGAATTGAGTAGTGGTAGTGAGAAAAATCACAGCAGGATATGCCAGGATGCATGGTACATTTCTGTAACCTTTGCTTCAAGTGAAGTGGTAAGAAATTGAAGTCATTTTGCATCTTAATGGAACTTCTCTTGAGAAGGGTTCATGCTGTCCCAGCTTTAAAAGCACCAAAATTAGAAGTCTTGAGTGTCCCTAGCAGATCAAATTTCTCACTTAGAGACATAAAGTAAAACATTAGGATGTCTTCAGGTTTCGAAAATCACCTGCCATGAGATGCCCCTCACTATAATTCTGGGGTCTCTTCATTCAGTAAATATTGGTGAGTGATTGACAAAATGCTGTTGTGAAAAGAGCTATAGCAAAGCTAGCATCCTCTGCATTATAAACTGAGATCATACAATAATCAAAGCATAATAACAGGAAGAAACATATGTATTTAAAACATTCACATTTTGCCTGGTGTGGTGGCGCACGCTTGTAGTCCTTGTGCTTGGGAGGCAGAGACAGGAGGATTGTGCAGGTTCAAAGCCAGCCTCGCTGGCTTAAGAGGCCCTGTTTCCAAATATAATATAAAATAGGCCTGGGAGTGTAGACCGGAGGTAGAAAGCCCCTGGGTTCCATCCCCAGTACCACACACAAAAAATCACATTTTATAAAGAAAATATATTGTCTGGTGAATTTCAGTACAGATTCATCTTGGAAGTACTGATGATCTAGAAATAACCTCCACACCACAAATTATTTATCTTAGGAGTTGAACTATCTTACATGTATTTTGGGCACTAAATGGACCCCAGTAATCATTAAAGTGAATCTTCATGTCTTAACTGACAAGGTAAAGCAAGTCATGCTGGTGATGCATGCCTGTAATCCCAGTACTTAGAGTGAGACAGGCGCATAGCAGTTTTGAGACCAACCTCAGCAACTTAGTGAAGCCCTCTGCAACTTAATGAGACACTGTCTCAAAAATAACAAAATAAAAATAGGTCTGGGTGTAACTCAGAGATAGAACACCCCTGGGTTCAATCCTCAGTACTTCAAAAAAAGTGTTAAGATAAATACCAAGAAATGTCATAGGTGGTAAAAAAAAAAAAAAGAGAGAGAGAGAGAGAGAGAGACTGAATGGTCTCAAATATTTGACTAGTTTTTTCCTCACAGTGAATAGTTCACAGATGGCTAAAAGCTTGTATTTTAGATTGTCTAATAAACAATAAACTCTATGTGTTTTATAGCAATAACAGCAGTAAAAATAGTAGTAGTAGTAGTAGTAGTAGTAGTAGTAGTAAATTAGTTGTATAAATGGCTAAAGATCAACTAGATGCCTTATAACATGACATTTGGGTAAACTAAATGAAACAACTTACACAATAATACACACATCATGACAAAATCAAGAATGGAATCCAAAGATATTCTTCCACTACAGATGGCGATTAGAAAGCCAGATCAAGAGCCAAGTGAAATTGTACTAATTTTAATTTTACACACATACACATGCGCGCGCGCGCACACACACACACACACACACACACACACACACACACACACACTGCAGAATAATAACCCATGAAAGATATCCACATCTAAATCTTAAACTTGGAATGTATGTATGTAACTTTACATGACAAAAAGGATTTTGTAGATGTAACTAAAGTTAAACACTTTGAGGTGAGAAAACCATCCTGCATTATTCAGATTGACACAATTTAATCATATAAATTCTTAAAAGTAGAGAACATATATCCTTGCCAGTTAGAAAAAATATATAATAATTTAAAAAACGTGTAGAGAGTTGCTGGATGGATTGAAGAAAGGCGCTCTGGGCAAGGAATGCAGGCAGCAGGAGAAAATAGGAAGAGGCAAAGGACCAGATTATTTTCTATAGTTGCCAGAACAATATATGGCCCTGTTTATACTTTGACTTTACCCCAGCCAAGTCAAACCTCTAACCTAGAGATTGTAAGATATTACATGTGTGGTATTGTAAGCTATTAGGTTTGTAATAATATGTATAGCTACAATAAAAGTGTAGTAGTAAAGATATAAAATGTAATTCTCATGATGTATCATGTATATAGGTAAAAGTAGACAAATTATCATTATGCTGATCAGTGAATAATTCCAAATTAAGCACACACGTAAAACTATCAACTGGATCCAAAAGAAGAAGGCTATAGATAGACATCCTTCATCACCTCTTCCAGTCCCCTGTTACACGAAGTAACCACCCTTCTAACTCCTACAGCACATGTTAGTTGTGGCTACTTTAAACTTAAAACTTATGGAGTCATATAGTCTGTACTCTTTTTTGCCCTCTCTCTTTTAATCAATACTACATTTTCTACACTCGTGAATATTGTAGATGTAGTCTGCTCATTCTCATTGCTTCCTAAAATTCCATTCTCTGAATATACTACGATTTACTTATTCCTTCAACATTTGGGCATGTCAGTAATTTTCAGTTTGGAACTATTACAAAAAGTACTGCCTTAGGCATTCTGTGCACATTTTTGGTGAACACCTGTCTGTACTTCTGTTGTGTCTATACCTCCCAATGGAAATGCTGACTCATAGGTTATGTGTATATTCAACTGATGTACATACCCTTCTTTTCAAAGTTTGAAAACCTCACCCTCACTTCTACCAGCAATGCATGAGAAATCCTGACACAGAAGTGCTCTCAACACTTATTTTCAGTCTTTTTAATTTTTAATCACTCTTGTAGGTGATGTCATTGCATTGTGAATTTAATTTGTATTTAGTATTAGGATTTAGTTTACTGTTTTAAGATGAATAGGTTTTCAATTTTAACAAATAAATTTTTCTGCTTTTGTTAAGATTATTATACAAATTTTCTCATACTTTTATTAATTTTGGTACTCAGCTACCCATTACAGTGAGATGATCAACTTATAAGGAAGTAAGAATTTACGGCTCCCAGTTTCATGGGTTTCAGTTTGTGGTTGCTTGGCTCCATTGCCTCTGGGATTTTTTGAGTTTATGAACATTGAAAAACAAGTTTTATTATCACTTTCTCTATTGCATGTTCAATTTTTATTTCATTATGTTATAGTCAGTATTTGTCATCTTTGAGTTATTCTAACCAAGTACCCAAGATTACTAATTTATGAGACAAAAGGTGCATTTTGGCTCACAGTTTTGGCTCATTCTGGTCTATGATGGGAAAACCCATTGGATTGAGCTTCTGGTAGGGAAACCACACAGTTGGTGAAGCCAACTGCTCACCTTGTAAGCCAGCAATTCATGGCTCCACAATTTCCTTCAAAGATTCAAGGTACCTCCTACCTACTAGGCTTCACCTTCTGAAGGTATCACTTCCCAGTGGTGCTAGGTAGGGGACCAAGCTTTTAAAGTATGGAGCATTGGGGACACATTGAAATCAGAGCAGAGTGTTTTCCTGGTTTTTGCTTTCCTCTTCATTCTTGATAATTTACTTGCTATACTTTTAACTTTAATGACATAGAGTCTTAGTTATGCATTTTTATAATATTTTCTACCATATGTACTTTCTACATTTGTAAACACTACATTAAATTCATTGCATAAGATTTTTATGTTATATATTCATTATGATTTAGTTTGTAACATTTTCTAATTACTATTGTATATTACTATTTTGTTCATTAATTAATTTCCTAATTTAATTCCTTTATACTTTTCTCTTACAACATATTAAGGTGCCTTAAAGAAATTATTTCAAATTATTTATCTGGCAATTTATATTACAATTTATTTGTAATTGATTACTGAAAAAACATGTGTTGCTTTGATGATAGTATTTTTCTGTGTGTCTGTATGTCCCTTGAAATCTTATATTACTATATCTGAATTTGAAGGAGTCATTTATTTCATTCTTACTAAATGAATTTAGAGATAATTATCTTCACTAGTTAGCCTGGCTAGAGATTCTGAGATTTTTTCATGTTTTCTATGTACTGCAATATTCTCCTTATCTATCAACTGTTCATTTTTAAGGGTGAAGTTTTAAGATTTTTGGTTCTGCAGTTATGATAAATTCCCGTCCCTAGTTGACATGACTGCTCCCCCCTCCCTTCTCCAGCATCTCACAGTCATTGGGTCATGCTGATCCCCTCAGTATTTCAAGAGAGATAAAGAAAGGGTTGAGCTATTTAGGTCATATCCAACACCAATTAAAAATCCAGGGACCCACTCATGATGCTCTTTGCACCCTTTGCACTTTCTATGTGCAAAAAAACTTGAGCCAAAAAGATGTCTTGAAAGTGGTCTCTCTTCCTGGGGAGAGGTGATATGGATAAAGCGAGACTATCTTCTGACCCTCTTCATACATCTATTCCAGAATTGTGGTTGTTTCAGTGGTGGATTATACCTTTCCCCATTTAATTCCTGAACTCTATTATAATAATTTCACCTGTGAATGGTATTCAAAATTACTGTATTTTAAGGGACCATATGGTAGAAAATGCCTATGCACTATTTTGTTGACATCCCTGTACTCTTGTTACTATTTTATGTTTTTTATTTCTATATTTTTATTCTCATAATTTCTATGTATTTATATTCAAAATTATACCTTGTAGCAGAATCATTACTCTTTATTTCAGTATAACAGAAACGTTCTTTTAAGTATATTATCTTATACAGTTACCTTTAATATAATCACATTTACAGTTTAAAATCTACCACTTTACTATCAGTTTTCTCTTTTCTCAGTGTATTAATTATTGCTTTTCTCCTTTTTAGCCTCTTGAATTCACGTTATTGTTATGATTATATTTTCTTCTACATTGCCATGTGAATAGTATATTCTTTTATTATTCCTTTAGTGCTTACTTATTAAAAATTTACTTATGACTTATTGCAGTTTAAGTTATTAATAATTTTCCTTTTTTAATGCTAGCATCTTGGAATACTTTACTTTAAAAACCTGTCTCCCATGTTTCCATTATATTTGCAATACATTTCAATTACATACTTATGTTATAAATATTATATTATAATTACTGTTTGGTACAATCGATACCCAAATTATTTATGTATTTATTTATTTATTTATTTGTGCAAATAATTTAACCTAAGGGTATTCGTCCTCCAAACTATGTCCCTAGCCATTTTTATTTTTATTTTGAAATAGGGTCGCCAGGGGTGGTGGCGCATGCTTGTAATCCCCGCGCTTGGGAGGCGGAGACAGGAGGATCACGCTGGTTTGGAGCCAGTTTTGCTGGCTTAAGAGACCCTGTTTCCGAATAAAAAAAATATAAAATCGGTCTGGGAGTGTAGCCTGGAAGTAGAAGGGCTTACAGGAACCCCAGTACCACGAAGAAGGAGGAGGAGGAGGAGGAGGAGGAGGAGGAGGAGGAGGAGGAGGAGGAGGAGGAGGAGAGAAATAGTGTCTAGTCTATGTTGCTCATGTTAGCCTCAACCCTGGGATCCTCTAGTCTCAGCATCCTAAGTACCAGGTTTGCAAGTGACCATTACCCCACTGTGCCAGGCTCTTATAGTATACTGAATGTATATACATGTTATCAATTTTACTATTTTTCTCTAATTTCTTCAATATATTATGCATAGCCACTTTTAAATAATTGGCTTTAGATTTCAGTATCAGAATCACCTGATCATATAATTTCTTTTTCTTTTCTTGGTTATGGAAAATATGGTTTTTTATCTGTACATGTCTAATGATTATGTAATGATGAACGTTCTACATAAAAATTGTAAATATTCTGATCACAGTTGCTGTTGTCACCACGGAGGTTCTAAGCAAATTAAAGAGGAAAGTGCTCACCATGATCCAATCATGCATGAAGCCAAGTCAAAGCTGCATCAGAGTTTTGTTGAGACTCCAGCAACTTCTATTTTGCCTGTTTGTACAGTGTGCCTCAGCAAGCTCTTTTCCTCGAGGCCCTGGAGGGCATTTGACTTCACTACTGGAAGACCATGAGAATTTCTTTGTTGCTTCTGGAGATTTTCTGCCTTTCCTTGCCCTGTACACCTCCTAAATGGCAAACTTCTTCAGGAGGACTGTGTCCGTATATTTGCTTGCCAAAAATCCTAGTTGTTTTTTAGTTTCCCCAAAACTATCTGTCATGGGCCAAGCTGACATTTTACCTCCAACTCTTTTCAGAATGGGGAAATATCCTAATGAAAAAAAATCTAATGTTGTGTTATCAGTATCAACTCACTACTCTTTTCAGACCCTTCAAAAATTGTGTTTTATGATCTTTTTCTTTGACAGTGAGGCTTTAGTATTTCTGCTCCTATTTTTTTTAATTACCATCTTGGTTTTTCAATCACCCATTCTGACCATTTAAATTAGTCATGTGTTTGAA
Organism: Muscardinus avellanarius; assembly: GCF_963383645.1. Taxonomy (NCBI): domain Eukaryota; kingdom Metazoa; phylum Chordata; class Mammalia; order Rodentia; family Gliridae; genus Muscardinus; species Muscardinus avellanarius. The sequence continues at coordinate 72,757,199 of NC_137787.1, forward strand.
TCAATTTAAGTCTCTAACCCTAGATGTCTGCTGAAAGCTCTATGGGCTTATTTGACCCATGAAACTGGTTATCCCTCTGAAGGAAAACCAGATTCGTGAGTTCTGGAACACACTCGAAATTATCACATATTCCCAGAAAAAGGAAAACTGCAAATCCTGAGCTCAATTTCTGAATGTTTTTAAATGTTCTCTTAAAATTTAATCTCTCAAGTTTTGCTTGCATATATAGCTCTTCTATGCCTTTAAAGAATGATTTTTTTTTAAGGGATGATGGTACAGGCCTGTAATCCCAGTAACTAGGATGCTGAGACAGGATCACGGGTTTAAGGCCAGTCTCAGCAACTTAGGGAGACCCTCAGAAACTTAGCAAGATCTTGTTTTAAAAAATCAAAGATTAGCCGGGCGTGGTGGTGCACGCTTGTAATCCCCACGCTTTGGAGGCGGAGACAGGAGGATGGCACAGGTTCGAAGCCAGCGGTGCTGGCTTAAGAGACCCTGTTTCCGAATAAAAAAGTATAAAATAGGTCTGGGAGTGTAACCTGGAGATAGAAGTGTTTCCAGGAACTCCACTACCACCAAAAAATAAAAAATAAAATAAATAAAATTTAAAAATAATAAAAGATTAAATCAGGGTTGGCAGTACAGCTTGGAGGTTCAATTCCCGGTACTCATTTACTAATAATATCTATTTATCTATCTATTTATAGATATATATTTATATATGTATATCACATGCATATTATATTTACATTTATATTCATATATAGATGGAATTTATATTATTCTTATGTATTCTACATATATATAGCCGATATATATGTATGTGTATATATGTGTATATATATACATATGTGTGTGTGTGTGTGTGTGTGTGTGTGTGTGTGTGTGTACATACAGCAGATACACTGCTTGGAGGTCTATATATACAAGCTACATTGGAGGTTCATATATACATACCTATATACACATAAAATATATGGATCAAATACATATTTGTGATTTTAAAAATCTATGTTTTATTCTAGGTATTCACATTGGCAGTGTTGAATTTCTGCAAATTACTTCATCTTCACCAGAAGAAAAAGTTTCCAAACAGGATTCTTCACTTTGACTTTGAGTGCCATTGGGAAGCAATTACTTTTCAGTTATTTCAAGGTTTCATGAAGCTAGTGTATCAATACACAGCCTAATACATTGATGATTATTCAGCTTGTGAATGCTATGCTAAAATAAGTTATAACTTTTCACCTGTTTTGCTGTCCCAATCTGATCAGTGGTTTACTGTTCAATTCAAGGCCAACTCCTCCGGGACACCTTGCCTGACTTGGAAGTAATGTCTGCTTTTAGAAAATTTCTTGCTGCTGTCTTTTTGAGGCATCTTCATCAACAATGAATATTTACACAGAGCTTATATGTTCCAAAATAAAAGAGCATTTCTACTGCTGGAGATTATTTAGATATGGAAGGAGGCACAGAAGATGGATTTTGACCCTTGCTTGTTTTATCTCACCTTCATAATTGAAAAGTGATGTTGAGAGACTCTGATAGCTAAGGCAAAAAGCTGGTGCAATTTGAAAGAAGCAGCTTTTTGTTTATTTTGAAAAATTTATTTTACATATCTTTCCAATCTTTTCCTGTCTCTGTGAGCTAAGTATACATTGAAAAAGAAAAAAATAATAATTATTTGTTGAAGTAGTTGCCCTTAATGGCAGCAACAAAATGTATCTCACTGAATTTGACTGCTAAATTGTTCAGCTGAATAGACTGCTTCTTGGCTATACTTGCAATCCCTCAAGCTTCAGGGTAAAGTATAAAATGTCCTCTATTCTACTAATCAATTTTATCTTCCCAGTGTAGGAAACAGTATCTCCCTGGGCCCCAAAGGCAATCAGCAGTTCACCTAAAGCACACAAATATGTTGTTACTACTATTAATAAAATGATAGCTTCTATTTTGAAAAAAATAGCCTACATCAGTATTTAATGATATTCTAGTAATGATTTTTGAAAATCAGACACAATACCTTGATATTAAATTCTTATATTCAGTCATTTGCATTTATCAATATAATGCCACATGATTTATTCATATCACTTACTCACTCTCCTCAGACATTGATTTAAGGCTGAGTTTAGCTCTGTAATGAAAACTTGAGGGCTTAAAATCCTGGTCAAATTGTCATCACTACACCAAATCAGAAATATGGATCAGGAAGGTGAAGATAAGAGAAATGTTTAAAGGCTCACATTATAAAACCTTTCCCAGAGATAATATTAAGACAGAAGGAAAAAACTTAGTAAATTAGAAGGACATTTCCATTCCTTTCTTCATCAACACAGATTACACATGTCCTTTTGAATAATGTGCTCCAAATATAGGAGAGTGGAAGGAAATAAACTTTGATCTAATATGTAAGAGGATTTTGTTTCTGTGGTACTAGGGATTGAACCCAGGGACATTCTACTACTGAGCTACACCACCAGCCCTATTTTATTTTATTTTCAATTTTATAACAGTGTCTCACTAAATTGAAGAGGGCCTCGCTAAGTTGCTGAGGTTGGCTATGAACCTTCAATCTTCCTAACTAAACCCCCCAAGTACTTGGATTACAAGCATGTGCTACAACATGCAGTAAATAAGAGGATTTTAAGCAGAATCTCACTATGGAAGTTCACTTTTCATAGTAAGTGTAAAGAAATCTTATTAAAAATGAGGTTCATTTAAAATCATAAAATGTCTTGGGATAATAGAAATACATTTATTAGAAGGCTCCTTACTTACTCTTAAGTACTCAAGATATGGAAGGAGGCACAGAAGATGGATTTTGACCCTTGCTTGTTTTATCTCACCTTCATAATTGAAAAGTGCAGTGTATTAAATAAATAATATTGTTACTTTTAACATGATACGCTTCATGGCAAGATTGTGATATTTTCTTTTTTTTTTTTAATTTATTTTTTATTGGTGCAATGTATTCATACATCATAGTGGTATAAAGAAAATACTTTTGTAGACATACATGCACATATCGCCCAGTTAGCCCCTACCCAATCCCCACCCCATTCCCTCCCCATCCCTCCTTCCCATGCTTGGCTTAGTAGTTGACATCTAGTATTATAGCAATTTATACAATATTAACATTGATAATCTCACATAACAGTTTCATTTGTCTGGTACCAAACTCTTGATGACTTAAAGATAACATTTCAATATTTCTTTTTGCTTTCTTTCTTACCAGAGAATATTTTTTTCTTTTTTTTTTTTAGGTAAAACTATCATACATTTATTAATTTATTTTTCAGAAAAAATCTAACCTGATATGGAATATGGACTCTAGATACCCAAAACAATCTCAAAGAAGAACAAAGCTAGAAGATGTATATTTTCTGATTTCAAACCATATAAAGCTACAATAATTGAAACAGTATTTAAAACAAATCTTCTAAAGAGACCCTTGGAATATTTCTGGATAATCTCTTCTTGGAAGATATTTAATGAGCAAACCCCATCAATTTCTTAGGCTTTTGGATGGATGGTAGAATTGGCAGAGAACAGGGAAATGCTATACTTGTCTTTGAAACATAAAACATATGCTAGTTTTCTATTTTCCATAACTTGATAACAAAAATCTTCATTATATATACTTAAGAGCTAAGGCTGACACTAACGTCAATAGTCTCTTTTCTATTAATTTATCTATTATATTGTTTATATAATTATAAAAATTAACATTTTAAGTAATTCATTTATACTTTAGTTCTAGTGATTGAATTCAGGGGCACTCTACCTTCAAGCTATATCCACTATAATATTAATTAAACTTAAACCATTTGAGCTGTCGTCTTTAATTCAGCATATTACTTTGAATATATACACATTACTTTGTCAATAGTATCACAAGTTTGTTTCCTTTAATTGCCAAGAATATTGTATTACATACCTGTGGCAGTTTGTTTATTCATTTAGCAAAGAAAGGTATTTGGATGACTTAGAGTTCTGGGTATTTAAATAGAGATATTAAGATAATTTGTGTATATATGTTGGTGACAACACATATTTAAATTTCTGCATGGTAAATAGCTAGAAGGGAGATATCTAGATCATATGTTAAAATTATGTTTAACTTACAAGATACTGTCAAACTAGTTTCCAGGGGTGAAACCACTTTGTATTCCCACAGCCAGTGCATGAGAGTTCTAGTTGCCAGCTCATCCTTGCCAACCCTTACTTTTGTTAATTCTCTTTGTTTAGTTAAACCATTCCTTTAGATTTGAGAGATATATCTTGGTGGTTTTAATTTGCATTTCTCAACTTTCTAAAACTTTGAATATATTTTCATGTTTATTTTCCATCTGTATATATTATTTTTATTGGCACATTGTAGTCATACATCTTAATGGGGTATAAAATGGAAAAGGTATATTAGTTGATAAAATTTTGGTTCAAACCTTTGCCAATTGCTTTCAGTTAGTAGTTTCATGATTGCTGAATTATGAGCAGTCCTATGATTTATAGTAATTTCTGCTATGTATGATTTGTCACTTTATTAACAATTTATTTTGATAAACCCATGCTTATGAACATATTCTTCTTTATTTTCATCTAGAAGTTTTATAGTTTCACATTTGGTTTTATGGGCCATTTTTAATATTTTTTATTTTTTTATTTATTTTACTTATTTATTCTTTTGTGGGTCTGGGGATGCAACCCAGGAGTATTCGACCTCCAAGCTACACCCCCTGCCCTATTTTTTGTTCTTTATTTTTAAAAAGGGTCTCACTAAGTTGCAGAGAGCCTCACTAAGTAGCTGAGGCTGGCCGCAAATCACGATCCTCAGGTCTCAGCCTCCCGAATGCTGGGATTACAAGCTGCGCCACCAAGCCCAACTTGTTTTTTTATTTTCATTGGCTCATTGTAGTCATACATCTTAGTGGAGTACAAGATGGTAGACACATACATGCACATAACACTCAATTAGCTCTTACCCAATTCCCACCCCAGTCCCCCCACCCTTACTCCTTCTTATGTTTGGCTTAGTGACTGACGGGAGAACATTATGCTAAGTGATATTAGTCGGTCACAAAAAAAAAACAAGAAATAGAATGTTCTTCCTAACATAAGGAAGCTAAGGAGAAAATGGGTCATAGGAAGAACTCTAGAAGAAGAAGGAGAAACTATGGATGAGCAAATAATATGACCCATCTGAGGGGAATGGTAGGAGGGAAGAGGGACATTCTCTAATGTATGATTCATTTTAAGTTAATTTTTTTTCACAAAATATAGTGAGGTTGAGATTCATTTTAAAATAAATATTTTCAAGTTACTCTTGCTCGACAGAATTGCTTGTGTGACAATTGGAATTGTCAAAACCAATTGACCATGCATTTGGGGGTCCTTTTCTAGAAATTGTTGTTTCATTGATCTATATTTATTCATTTTCCCATATCACATTATCCTAATCACTAAAGCATCATGATAAATTTTAAAGTAGTGTGAGCACTGCAAATTTATTATTTTTCCTAAAGACTGTTTGGCTCTCCTATCTACTTTGACATTTTATGTAAGTCTTGGAATTTTCTTTTCTTTGTAAAAAAAAATCCTGTTGGGAGTTATATTGAAGCATATATAAATTAGGAGAAAGTTAACATCTCAAATATATTGAATCCTTAAATCCATGCATATTATATATGTCATATTTGAATTATTTCATCAGTTTTTTGTAATTTTGAGTATATACATGTTTTTATCAGAAGATCTATGTATGTTTAAACCATTGTAAAAATATTTTTCAATTGAAATCAGTTTGTTTGTTTGTTTATTTATTTATTTATTTATTTATTTATTTATTTATTTATTTATTGTGGTACTGGGGATTGGACCCAGGGGCAATCTACCTCCAATTACACTCAAGCTTATTTTTATTTTTTTATTTTGAAACAGAGTTTCACTAAGTTGTGGAGGGCCTCACTAAGTAGCTGAGGCTAGCCATGAACCTGTGATCCTTCTGTATCATCTTCCCAAGGACTGGAACTACAAGCATGAGCCACCATGGCCGGCTTGAGATATAGATTTTTATATTCACTTTGCATCATTTAACATTCTTAGCTCACTTACTTGTTCTAGTGGTCATTTTTGTAAATTCCTTTAGATAGCCTACATAGAAAGTTGCCATATGAAGCAATTATTTTCTCAATAAACTGGCTCTATTAATTTTTCTTGCCCTTACTGGAATGTCCACAATATCAAGAACAATGTGAGATAGAAGTCATTGTGGCATACATCCTTGCCTTATTTTGATCTTATGATAAAAATGTTCAAATTTTACCATAAATATCTATTTTTCCCTCTGGGAGGCTTTCATGTAGATTATTGTCATCAGTTAGCTCACACATATTTGTCATTTCTAGCTAGTTTAGAGTTCTTTTTTTTTTTTTTTTTTGGTGGTACTGGGGTTCCTGGAAGCCCTTCTACCTCCGGGCTACACTCCCAGACCTATTTTTGCATTTTTATTTGGAAACAGGGTCTCCTAAGCCAGCGCGCGGGGCTAGCTTCGAACCTGCGCGATCCTCCTGTCTCTGCCTCCCAAGCGCGGGGATTACAAGCGTGCGCCACCGCGCCCGGCCTAGTTTAGAGTTCTAATCCTGAGTGGAGGTTGAAGTTTTGCATCAATTAAAAAGAGCATATGTTTTTAAATATTTGATCTTTAATTAATGTTCAAATATTGAATTAGTCTTACATTTCTAGGATAACCCCACCAGATGTAGATGGTGTGATATTCTTTCTTTCTATTGCCTTTGTAACACTTTAACTCAGCTTTTCTGCTACCCAGGTCCTCCCTAGGAAGCCAGAATTTTATTTTCCTCACTCTTGTGCCACACTTTCAGTAATTATGACAGCTTTTGAGACCAAGGGATGAGGAGATGGAAAGAAAGAGAGAAAAAAAATAATGAATATTTTTTCTTTATTTTGGAGGATCAAAGCTCCTCTGGGCATAGAGAAGGGTTCACTTGTCTCAGATTCTTAGGTGCTTGATCCACTATTGATGTCATTGCTACTCTACTTTCCGAGGCCCAGAACAGGAAAGTAAGGATGAAACAAAAACATAGGTGTTTCCTTACCCTTTTTGATCCATGATGACTTTTATTTTCAGTCCTCAGAAGAGAAACTGAGGCCTTCACTTGCCACCCTTTCTGTCTGCACATAATGATCAGGTATGATTCCCAAGTTACCTTTGAGCTGAGCCTAGGAACTACAAGGAGTAAAACAAAATGGGAAACTCAACTCCAGTTTGGTTGCACATCCAATTCTGATCTTCATTTCCCATCTACTAAATTCAGTTTATTTTTCTAGAATCTTCCCAGGTCTCCCATGCATTCCATCTAGAGATTTCAGTTACATTCATTGGTAACGTGTTCACTCTGCCAAAGAAAGGAACTGGTGCAGATTTTTGAGATAAGCCTAGTACATGAAATATCCTGCATTCCCTGTGTGAAATATACATACTGTTCATCTTCATAGATTTGCATTTCTATGTTAATTTGAGAAATTTAGATTTTTAATTTGTGCTCAGAAATTACAGAAAAAAATGCATATGGTAGATTATCAAATCAAGAATTAAGCAGAGCCATTTACTAGACTGCCTATGTAACAAAAAAGATGACAACTTTGTAGTTTGAGTTTGAAAGGATGGCATTTTTCTGAATTCCCCTTAGTAGAAAGTATTTGGTGTCAGGAACAGCTTTATGAGTCTGTCGTCTGACACAGCTCATTGTGTGGCCCTGCATTACTATTATCCACACTCGTTTCACATAACTTACTTTTAGTAAGGTTGGAGCTTCTGTATTGTCGTCATCAAAGTGCTTTATGTGGCACAGCAGGGTGATGATGGAAAAAAAAGTAATATGTTTGGTGTGTAAGCAAACACACAGAGTTGAATTTTCCCTCTGAAAGGAGTTACTTTTCATCTGTCACCTTTGAGCTAAAAATACATGAAGCTTGTTTTGACTATTACCTCTGTTTGTTAAACCCTGAGTAAAGAAAAAAAGAAAAGTTAGGCATTTGCAATTTAAGAATTTATAGGTTCATGGAAACAAAAGACTATCAGGAGAACTATTTATTATTCCTTTACCTAGTAATCCAGAATTTACACAATGTCTATAGGCACAATTTCCTGGAGGTCATGTGGAACAACCACCATGATGCAGAAAAGACAAAACCTCTGGGTTCTTCCTAAAGCAACATCTTAGATTTATACTGTGGGTTAGAAATCTCTTACCCTTGAACTCCTTTGTCTCATTTGATCTGCCCAATTCTCCTATATTATTTTCCCTGTTTTAGGGATGATAAACAAAGGCTTAAAGCAGTAAAGATATTTTACTCTTTGTAGCCAGGTGTGGTGGTGCACTCCTGTAATCCTAGTACTTGGGAGACTGAGACAGGAGGATTGAGGGTTCAAAATCACCCTCAGTAATTTAGCAAGACTCTCAGAAACTTAGTAAGACCCTGTATCAAAATAAAATTTAAAAATGGATTGGAATATATCTTGGAGGTAGAATGCCCCTTGTTTCAACTTCCAGTGCCACATTAAAAAAAAAAAAAAAAAAACCTTCTATGTCAGTCTCAGATTATTTCCACATGAGCGCCTCGAATCTAATGTGTTATGAGGAGATCCAGCCTATTTATTTGTAAAACTATAGACATTTACTAAAATTTTTTCAAGGTCTTTTCAAGTAAGATCAAGTAAAAAGTATGCATTTAAGATACCTGTCAACCATAATAAGACATTTTTATAAGTGGCCACTTAGAAAAATATATTATTTTTTAAAATTTATCAATCTATGAGTGTCTCAGATCAACACTGAAATATAAAGCATTCCTTTTGATTGCACTCCAGTACATAAGTACTGACTGGATAACAGCAGCATGTGCATTAGTACAGTTTAATAGCATATAATTTTTCATTGTGTTTACAGAATTATTTAATCTGAAAATGGTGATCATTTTTTAAAACCTATTAACTTTTGTATATTTCAACCATTCACCTCAATTCTCCCAATCCAATTTATTCATTAATATAAACACCCAATAGAAAGGCAAATGATATGAAAAAAACAATTCTTTAAAGAGAAAAATGCAATTAGATATGGTAAAAAATAGATACTCGGTGTAATAGTTTGGGATGTAAGATATTCCCCAAGCTTTCACAGAAACAAGGCAGCAATGTTGTAAGTAGGGTTTGGTTTATAAGGAGGGATCATTGGGGATGTGGCCTTAGGAATTATAGATACAGTTTCTTTCTCCTTTTCCTCCTCCTCCCTCCTTCCTCCTCCTCCTCCTCCTCCTCCTCCTTCCTCCTCCTCCTCCTCTCCTCCTCCTCCTCCTCCTTATTCTTATTCTTATTCTATTCTTCTCCCCCCTTTTCTCCCCTGCACTCTCAATGTGAGAACAGAGCCTTACTCTCTCCTTCTATCTGCTTCTCACTTCCTTTCCCTGAGCTTCACAGACTGAGCCTTATAGAGTCTGAACCCTGTAATCTTCAAAAATTGTGAGCAAATAAATTCTCCTCTAAGTTGTGTGTCACTTGCTTTAGATCACAGTAGTGAGAATGTTGACTATAACAGAAATTAGTATCAGAGAAGTGGGGTCATTGATATTTATAAGTATCCCTATGTGGATTGTGAGTCTTCAGAACTTGTTTGTAAGAGGAAGTTGGAAGGGTCAGAGTGTGGCTAGAAAAGCAAAGTGTAGAGACTGTGCGCAGAGAATTTTAAAGATCAAAGAGGACTTCATAGAAAAATGGAGTAGAGGCCACATGTGTTATATTCTGGCAAATAACTTATCAGAATTTTGCCCATACCCTTAAATAGGTGAGGCCAAATTTAAGGATGATGTACTGATTAAGCTGGTTGAGGAAATCTCAAAACAGCAAAGTATAAAAACTACAATATGTAGATTGATGTCCGCATTTAGGATATTGTACACCAAATTTCAAAAGTGAAAAGTAAAGAAGTAACACCTTAGAAATTTATAGTTTGGCCAGAAAGGCATGTGTAAAATTGGGGCCCAGAGAGATAATGATGTAGGCAGGGCCAGCAGCAGCCATGATGAAGGTGTGACCACAAGTTCCTGGATGGAGGCAGACGCTGTGGTGGCCCAGGTGGAGGCTAGCCCAACAGCTGTGATGGAAAAGGGCCCAGAGTCATTGTTAAAAAGGGGCATGACTACTTTCCTGCTGCAATTGATCTCGGTGCTCACATAATGCTGGCTTTACCATAAAAAAAATTAAGTCATTGAGCCTTCCTCTCTGATATAAAAGGAAGACCTGAAAAGCCAAACAGTGTGTGGCAGGGTTGGAATCCCTGCAAGCAGGCTCAAATGGGGCAATTTGTGAAGACTGAAGACAAGGTTGCTAGGAAAACCCCTGAGATTTAGACGTGCCAGGAATGTTGAAACACTGAAAGAAAAGGCTGCAAGTTGTGAGCCATGGAGCAGGCTAGAAGAGAGCAATGGACCAGACCATAGGGGCGGGCTGCCGATGTTTCTTGGAGATCACATCTGACCAACATGTGCCCCAGATGCCTGGCATGGAGCTACAGAATTAAATGCTTGCCTTGCTAGATTTCAATACTGTTTTGGAGCCGGGCATGGTGGTGCATGGTTGTAATCTCAGCATTTGGGAGGCTGAGACAGGAGGATTGCAGTTCGTGAACAGCCTCAGCTACTTAGTGAAGCCCTTTGCAACTTACTGAAAGCCTATTTCAAAATAATAGGACAGGGGATGTAGCTCGGAGATCAAATTCCCCTGGGTTTCATCCCCGGACAACCCCCCCCCACTATATATATATATATATATATATATATATATATATATATATATATGTATGTATATATATGTATAGTTTTAGTTTTATTCCTTTTTTACGACCCTATACCTCCTTTTTGGAATGAAAATATTTACTCTTTGCCATTGTTCATTGATTGTACAAAACTTGTTTTTTGTTTGTTTGTTTTTACTGAGGCTCACTATCATGAGTTTACCTTGAATCTCAGAGGAGGCTTTGATTTTAGACTTTTGACTGATTTTGGAACTATTAATACTATAGTAACTCTTGGAAATGGACTCAGTGCACCTTGCATCATGATGTAGCTGAGAGGTTTAGGCGGCCAGGCGCGAGTGTAATGGTTTACATTTGGAATGCCCCCTAGCTAAAACAAGGTAGCAATGTTGGCAGCAGGGTTTGGTGGCTAAGGAGGGTCCCCTGAGTGTGGTCTTGGGGATTATATATGGTTCTCTCCTCCCCTTGTTTTTTCTCTGTTTCCATCCTCCATAATGTGACAGCAGAGACTTGTGCTTCCCTTCTCTGCTTCCCGCTGTGATGCCCTAAGCTTTGCAGACACATCCTCATTTAGGCTGAACCCTGAAATCTCTCAAAACTGAGAAAACACACTTTTATTCCTCTAAGCTGTGTATGTTCAATTTTCATAGTTCGTGGCCCGAAACATAGTCTCAATAATAACCCAGTAAGTGAGGGATTTAAATGAAGAGACACCATTTCACACACATTATGACAGAAATTATAGAAACTTAGTTACATATAGTGATGGAAATAGAATATCTTATATGCTGGATCACAGGAGTTGGTGTTTGTTAAGCTCTTTATAAGTGTCTGTCATGTAGGATGTACCAGGTAAATTTTCTCGTTGAAATTTCTAGTTAAAAAATACCAATTAAATGCATAATTAAATGGCTAATGCAAGTAGTAATTGTCTCAAATTTTTTAAAAGATTTATCTAAAATATATACAAATATTAACAAATATATACAAATATTAACAAAATGTACTTTACCTTGAGCGATCATTGAGACATTGGGTTAATATCTTATAGAATTAAAAGTTTTAATATTTAAAATATATATGCACATATATATATATATTAATGTTTATTTTAGTAAAGATACTAAAAATAAATTTAGTTCATTAGGAAGGAAACTTTGAGTACTTTTATCAGTCAAAGTCCCAAGGAAATAGAGAAGCTGTAGTAATTTGAAGGGTGTTTATCTACAAAGATTATTTTAAAAGTATAATCAGTATATAGGGAATAGATAAAAGTACTTTCAATTACTATTTTAGAAGCAGTATAGTTGCTATATATCCTCACATATCCTTCTGTGGCCAAAGCTCAGAAAGAGAAAGTAGAGTAGAAGAGATCTCCTTGAGGGGAGAAGAGGCTTTGGTTGATGGACACAGTCAGGCTGAGATGAACATGCATGAAGAGAACCAGGGAATGAATACTCTGCCCCTGCCCATTATTTTTACCTCTCAGTAATCTCCTTTCAGGGCTTCTTATTTTTCAACCCACCAGAAACTAGAGTGCAAGAGAAGCCATAGTAGCCTGTCTCACAAAGATGAGTGGGGAATACATATTAGTAGTCAAGTAGAAGATAGCCAATACAATACTCATTTACATTACCAACAATATGGAACAATAAACAACTATTGAAAGAGTGTATGAGCTTATATGAATGGCTAAATTCTGAATATGACTCCATTTGCTAAAAAAATTGTAGATGTGTGTATGTGCTTGTGCAAAAATGTTTTGCATTCTTTTAGGAGATAGTCAGCCAGTTATGACCATTAAAAGAGACAAAGAAGAGACTTAGGAGGAAAAGGTGTTCATTACACACTTTGAAACAGAAGTCATGGTACTTTACACAAGGTCAAATGGCAAAGACAGGAAGATAGTCTGTAGGTAAAGATAGGAACTACAAGAAGACTTAGAACACTACATTTTGGGGGATTTCGTTGGTGATAAAACATTTAGGATTGATGATCTGTTTAGGATTGAAAAATGTGAATAATTTTAGTGAAATTTGTACTATAGAGTAGTCTCTAGGTGCTTGATACCTTGCCCTGGGATATCAAGGCAGAAGGATATTGTGTACTAAGGTTGATAGGCCAGATAGAAAAAGGACTAAGTAGAAATGGTATGGTTCTTATGGTTTAGATGAGTTGATCTGCATATTAAAGATTTGCCAAGATATTGGGCACTTTCATGAATGTATATATGATGATTGCATGAAAAAAATGTATCAGGAAAAGTATTTGACACACCAAGCTGAAAAATACTGGCTATGTAGGGTAGGTTTGAAATATGTGGCAAAATGAAAGTATGTGTTTAGATAGTGGAGGAGACATGTGCTTCTCACATATCTGCATTGTTCTAGTTGGTACAGAGTACACCAGAGGCTGGTCTCAAACTTGCATTTTGCTACCTCACCTTCCCAAGTATTGGAATTACAGGCATGCACCACCGTGTCTGGCTCAGCTATGAAAAACACAAAATAATATTATTTTTATAAAAGCGGTTGAAACAAAAGAAAATTATGCTGAGATCACCCAGGCTCATAAAACCAAAGGTCACATGTTTTCTCTCATATGTGGAAGCCAGATAGAAAATAGAAAATGAAGCCTATAACAATTAGGATAGATATCAATAGTGAAAGGGGATTGTGGAGAGAGGAAGAAAGGGAATGGGGCGGTTTAAGGAAAGAGATAGACCAAATAATGTTATGTGCATATATAAATGTATAACTATCATGCATATTATGTAATTAATATATTAAATAAATTAAAATTTAAAATTATATTAAATCTCATTATCATGTATATTCTGTGATAGTATGTATTAATATACATAATATGTACTATTATGTATTGATATGTATTAATACACATGTATATTATGATACTAGGCACAAATAAAAGCATATGTATTAATAGATATTAATACATATGCATATTATGACTACTATGCACCAATAAAAGAATAATTTAAAGAATAAATGTTCTATGTGGACAGAAATTCCTGAGGAGTATAGTATTTGGGAGCTATATTTTCTCTTTAGGGTACTAACACAAATGATAAGGTTAAAAGTTTTTCAAATTTCTTTTTGATATATTACAGTACCTAGACAAACAAGAAATTCATTTGCATTGCTTTTATTGGTGCATAGTATTCTCACATCATAACAAAGTTCAGAGTGATAGTGACATACATGCACACCGCACTTCATGAGCTCCCCTTGGCTCCCTTTCCACTCCATCTTCTTCATATATATGATTGAGATTGGCATCAGTATTCTCACATGTATAAATAACATCAATAGAAGTGTTTGTTTCTTCATGAATTCTTCATTTCCCCCTCTACCCTCCCTTAGACCACTTTCCTTTGCTCCACTGGGGTTTCTACCCCATTATCTAAAGTCTAATGAGAAATATTTAGAAAATGCCTTTCATTAATAACATCAGAAAAGTAATGGATTAACAACTAAACTGCTTCTTAATAATTGCAAAACCCACCCAGACACGGTGGTGCATGCCTGAAATTCCAATACTTGGGAAGGGGAGACAGCAAAATGCAAGTTTGAGACCAGCCTCAGCAACTTAGACTTTCAGCAAGCCATTGAGACTTTGTTTTCAACTCAGGATTGGAACGCCTCTGGATTCAATCCTCAGTATGGCAGGAAGGAAGAAAATAGGAAGGAGGGAAGGAAGGAAGGAAGGAAGGAATTATAAAACCCAAATATAGTTTAAAGTCATAATTAATGGTGATGTGGCATTTGTTTATCTGTCCTTGAAAAACAGCTTCCAATTCTTACCCACCAGTGTCTGCTCAGTCGGGCTTTTGGATAGGTACTGGTACACATTCCCTTTGCTGTGCAATGCCCAAGTTTCTGGGTAGATGGCATTAATATTCAATCTCCCCATGATTCTTGTGAGTGAACCACTGAGAAGATTTAGGTTTTATTTATTCTCATATGCAAATGACATTTGTAATTTTATGATCAAGCATAAAATGTGTTAATTATCATTAGGACTTAAATCTATTTTAAAATATCCGGTATACACTAACATTATGTTTTAATATTTTTACATAGTCTTTTGCAATAATTTGGGATGATCAGATACCATAAAGGCTTTCATTATGTTCACTGCACTTAGTTCAGAGTAGGTTTTTAGGTAACAGAAAGTAACGAGCTAAGACAGCTACAATATAGAAATAGTTAATTCATCATTTACATAAACTAAATGCTTGCCTGGTAATATAAGGGTAAAAGAGAGTGTGCAAATGGATGAACATCAGAAAGAGAATATGCCAATTCTGTTTTTATATCAGCCTCGTGAAATTTAAATGGAGAAGAAAGCATACTGGGCTCTGACCTAGTTTTGAGACAAGGAAACACAGTCATTTGTAGGCTACTCCAAATTGAGGAAATTCAGTAAGGCCCTTACTTAGCTCAGTAGCAACTTATCTCAAAGTTGAGTCTGGAATATTAGATGTTAATCTGGTAGCAATTCTGGTCCTTCTGTTAATTGAGATTCCTTAAATATTTGAGAATGCATAATGCTTACTAAAATTTTTATGTAGCCCCTTCCTTGTTTTTAATAAAAGCCTGTTTATAACACTTCTTCCATTTTTTAATGTTTTTCTTCAAATGCCATTGGTTCTCAAACTTTATCTTTCACAAAGCAACTTGCAGATTTTGTTTTAAAAACACATGCCAGACTTGGACTTGCTACAGATAACACACCACACTTACACAGCTGTTCCATCAGCCTTACCTGGGATCATTTTCAAAATTCCAGGGCAAGACAGGAGTCCCACCACCAAATGCCTGGAGCTCAGCCAGTCTCGCGGCGCTGAGTCAGTATGACACACAGACAGAGTCAAAGCCGCATTTGGTTCTTGGGTCTGTAAGATACCAAACAACTGGTGTTCACTATGCTCTGTTTCTCTCTGGAAAAAAAAAATATGAATGTTTTGGCATTATAAGCAAAGGGTCTAACAGAAATAGTACTAAGAAAGCTGATCTTTATGTGTGATCTGTGTGTGGGACTGTAAGTCACACTGTAGTCTTTCCAAGTGGCTGCATATGTGGAAAGCATCAGCCATTAGTAACTACTTTAGATATGAATGGTAACAGTTATATAATCACCTTTTAAAAGAAAAGAGACTTATGTGGCAAAGAATTTGCCAAAATTATATTAAAATATGATTTATTTTTTAATCCTAGAAATAGAACCTGGGGTATAGGATGTTTTCTTAGTACTTAAACATGAATTTATGTTTCTTAGCCTTAGGAGCAGGTTTATGGAGTTAAAGTTTATCTAAAGGGTGTAAATTTCTTAAAAGATCCATAAAAATCTTTTTAGAAATTATCTACACTATGGGCCTTACAGAGTTGTAACTTGAAGTATACATTTAGTGAAATCTGGGTGTTTTCTAACCATACATTTATTACATCAAAGCTAGTCACTGGTAATGTTGAAATAGTTAATGTAATAATCACTATCCTATGTATTAGGCATTCATCACTGAAACTATAGGCACCTGACTGAAGTGATATAGAAGTACATATACAAAGACTTGTGAAAGGTTTCACAACAAAGAACAAAGAGGTGATTTATAATGGGCAATTTGTGTAAAGCAGGTCATGTTTTGAACACTATAAAGTCTTCCCATTCCTTCAATCACAAACATTTGAGCATCAGAGAGACTTCCATTCTGGTAGGAAATAGAGCAGAAGGTAAAACAGGACAACAGAGTTTAGTGCATAAGTAACAAGTAGAGAAAAGCAGAAACTACAGCAATTCAGTGATGTTCTAGAAAGTAGAACCACATAATAGGACAAACCTGGGGAACAGAGCATAAAAGACATAAAAGGTTAATATCACAAGCAGGACACTGGCAAACAGTTGTTACCTGAAATATGAGCTTCTCGGCCAGTTTCTAAGACCCTTTCTTTTCAGTCTATTTCCTTCTTTATTCCTGATATAGTAAAGAGTCTATAGCAGACAACAATTTCAGCAGTGTCAGGTAACAGCGTGTTTGCACACTGAAGCCTCCTGGAAACACTTGTTGACCCCTGTAACATTTTTATTGGCAGTCAATAACTTAATAATAACATATACAAAAATGTTCATTATTCTTCCCACTACCTCTTATTTCCACTGGGTTTCCTCTCTCACCTGCCATTCCCTAACCCCTCACTTGCTATATTAGCACCTGAGAAAAAATAAACCATTTGCTACCCATTAGAGGACATGTGAATTCAAATGTAAAGAAATATGTGGACTTCTAGGAAGATGGCAACCGAGAAAAGCAGGGCTTAAGAGCCCCGCTAACAACCAATCTTTATTACCACAAAATCAGTGCCTTTCATAGCCAGAAAACACCATCACCAGAGAAACAAAAAAATCACCAGGCTCCAGAGAGAAAGTGGACTGAGAAGAGAGCTCAGAGCCACAGAGAAGATACACCAGCCTCACGCACGAGGATGCGGCAGCAGCGCCACACTGCCGGCGGCAGTGGCAAATTCACCGGACGGCTACAGCAAGACAAGGTGAGCCGCTGCAGAACAGCCAGGTGGGATCTTTCGGCGCGGGGAGCATCTAAAGCTCCCAGTGGCTGAGCTCAGCACACGCTGCAGGTACTCAGAGTGGAACTCAAAACCAAGAAGAAATATGCCAGTCTCACGGCCGAGGGTGTAGCAGCGGCGCCATATTGCCACCGGTGGCAGCAGCAGCAGCGAATTCACCGAGTCCAATACAGCTACATCTGCGTACTCAAGAACAGTGAGTCAAATTGCGGGCCACAGAGGAGAAATCCCAGTACTGTACTCCCTGGGACTTGACCAAGTGGGGGAGGGGCGGTGGCAGAGATATGACACCATAGGAGAACGTGCAACCTGGCACCCCCCATAGTTTAAAGCAGCCTCTATCGACTCCCTGGGTCGGAGACTCTGTGATACAACCCAGTAAAGGAGTAGTGGGGTCAGAGATACTATAGACTCGAGATCCAGAGCACCTTAAGTGAAGTCATAGTGACCCAAGGGAAGAACCCAGAGAAGGCACAAACTTCTGAAATCATGGGAAAGAGGAATAACACTGGAGCAATGAATGCCCACAACCCCACAACATCAGAACCCGATAAAACAGAAAATCAGAGATTTCTAGAAGATCATATCAGGAAAATATCTGTAGAAATAATAGAGGTGCTTCAAAAAGAATTCAGAGAGAGCCAAAAAGAGATAAAGGATGCAATTAATGAAGTAAAGGCCTCAATTCAAAGCACAAACAACTGATTAGACCACATGGAGAACAGAATCTCGCTCTTAGAAGATGATCATTCCAAAAATGAAAGCATAGTTTCTAATCTAGAAAAAAATATCCCACAGCAGGAATCTGACATTGAAGAAATATGGGCCCATTTTAAGAGAGCTAACCTAAGAATAATTGGAATAGAGGAGGGGAAAGAAAGTGAAACTAAAGGGATCAACAATCTCTTCAAGGAAGTAATAGCAGAAAATTTTCCAAACATAGAGCAAGAGGTTGATACACAGGTCCAGGAAACTTATAGAACTCCCTTTAGACAGGATTGGAGAAGAGGATCCCCACGCCACATAATTGTCAAAATGACCAATGTGGAAGCCAAGCAGAGAATCTTAAAGGCACCAAAAACAAAGGGCCAAGTGACATTCAGAGGCAAACCAATTAGAATCACTTCAGACTTCCCAAACCAAGTCATGAGAACCAGAAGGGCTTGGAGTAACATATTCCAAACTCTGAAAGAAAATAACTTCCAGCCAAAAATTTCCTACCCAGCAAAACTTTCTATCAGATTAGATGGAAAAATAAGAAGCTTCCATGACAAACAGAAACTGAAGGAATTTATGTCTTCAAAACCAGCGATAGAGAAAATACTCAAAGAGATTAACTACAAAGAAGAAATAGGTAACACACACCAGAACCAGAGGAACAAGACTTTCCATCCAACAGACAACTAAGATTGGTTATCTGTGGAGATTCATTATTTATGTTAGTCTTTTACCTATCTCTAAATTGTATTGTGCCTTTATTGTTGTTAATTTTTAGGCTGTCTAGTTGGAATATTATACCTTCAGATATAGCATTTGGAAATATATTATCCCATTCTATTAGTAACTTTTAACTCTGTTTACATTGTATTTGGATACACAATATTTTTTTTATTTTTTAGGGAGTTTGTATACTCTTCTGTTGCCTGTGCCATAGAAATCATATCCAAGAAATCACTGCCAATTTCAATGTTGTGAGGTTTGATGACCCAGATTTTCTTCTAAAAGTTTATATTCTTAAGATTTATATTTAGGTCTTTTATATATTTTGAGTAAATATTTGTATATGGGATTAGGTAAGGGTACAATTTTATTCTTTTTCATGTAATTATTATTTTTCAACAATATTTAGTTAAAAGATTATTTTTTCCACCACCAAATGTTCGTGGAAACCTTGTCAAAAATAACTTGACAATATAGGGAAGAATTTAGCTCTAGGCTTGTATTTAACTCCAATGGTTTATATATCTGCCTTTAGAACAGTACTACACTGTTTCAATTATTGTAGCTTTATATGGTTTGAAATCAGAAAATATATATCTTCTTTCTTTGTTCTTTTTCAAGATCATTTTGGGTATCTAGAGTCCATATTCCATATTAGGATAGATCTTTTTTCTGAAAAATAAATATATAAATATATGATAGTTTCTCCTAAAAAAATAGAAAAAAAAATATTCTCTGGTAAGAAAGAAACCAAAAAGAAATATTGAAATGTTATCTTAAGTTATCAAAGCTTGGTATCAGACAAATGAAACTGTTATGTGAGATTATCATTTTTAATTTTGGATAAATTGCTATAATACTTGATGTCAACCACTAAGCCAAGCATGGGAAGGAGGGATGGGGAGAGAATGGGGTGGGGATCGGGTGGGGGCTGACTGGGCGATGTGTGCATGTATGTCTACAAAAGTATGTATCCTACTATGATGTATGAATACAGTGCACCAATAAAAAAATATGTGAAGAACTGAAGATGGAAAAGAAAGCACACACACACACACACACACACACACACACACACACACACACTTACATGTGCATGTCTGCGTATTTATTTGGAGGTAGAGATTCATATTCTGGGACTGGGCTGATGAATCCCTGACCCACCACCGCATCTGACTTCTGCAGGGTTGGTCCAGTTGCATCTTTCATTTAGCTTCACATGGGGTTAAGAGGTCAAAGTTCTCATTGTATGGTAAGAATGTGCACAATTGTCTCATATCTATTGAGTGACTATTAAGTAGTAGACAGTTTATTCCTTTAACCACCCCATGAGCTATAAATTTGCCAACCAAATTTAATATATGTAAGAGCAAAAGGTCAGAAAATTTTTAAGTAATTTAACAAAATTCAAAGATAGGTATGGGATGTGGGAGAAGACCTCTGCTGCTGTTTCTCGCATTCCATGTTGCCTTTTGGGTGGCCAGTGCTTCCTTTTTTAAGGTAATTTCACTCCATTTAGAAAGCTATTTATTCACTCAGGATTTAAGAAACATTTTCTTCAGCTGTGTGGGGTACTGTGTTACTTCCTGAAGTCCCACTGAGGTCAGGTGCACTGGGGATTTGAGTTCAATGTAGAGATGCATCTGGTGGCTGCGTGGTTTCTATTTTGCAAAAGTATAGATTGGCTATACCTAGAGAGGGCCCCTGGGAACTTCAGAGGCAGAGAGTTAGAAAAGAACTAGGTAACAAAAAGTAAGCAGGTACCACTGAGTATCTTTACATATTTTTTAATGATGCAACTAGTAGGGCAGCTTTTAAGAGTGCCAACTTGGCCAGAGTGAACTACATTTCCCAAAATTCTCTGCAAATGTCTGGTTAAGGTTTATGAGAAGTATTTTCATAGGAAACTTGGATAGCAGAGGTGAAGCAGCAGTCACTTTGACCAAGCGCAGGTCAGGCGGCCACGTATGTAACTCGTGCATGCTGTTCCTTACCTGTGCCTGCCTCACACTCCACAAACCTTTAGCTCTATGACTCCTGAAAAGAGGATGTTTAACTCCATGATAAAGTCACCAGCTTTTCCTGCAGGATAGCCTCCTCTTGGGAGTAGGAGGCAGTTCCACTTTGGGCTCACAAAGTTATCGTTAGCTCCTGCTCCTGGGTCTCAGCATGTCCCTGTGCATCCCCACTCTGCACCATCTTCCCTTTCTGGCCCTCTATGTCTTGTGTACTTCAGCATCAGGCACAGAAGAAGCAATCTTACAGAAAATGTTCAAACAGCTTTCAAAATTGTGTGAATTCAAATTCCTGTGCCAAACCCTGCTTCTCAGAATAAGGACCCCCGATTGATACATTAGGATTTAGGTCACATTTAGACCACATGGCCTATCTATTTTCTTCTATGTCCATGTAGCCTTCCTAGGGAAGTGCATACCCTCCGTGTTTTCAACTACCCACTAATGCCACTACTACCACTCAGAATCAATAAGCTGGTTTTCTTTTCCAAGCTTAAAGCCTGTATTATATCAAATTGCCTACTAAGAATACTCCCTAGATATACTCATAAAAATTGTTATTTAATTTGTTCAGAATCAAACATTGTTAGCTCACACTCTGAAAAAAATTGAACTAACAGAGAAGCAAACACCATCATGCTTCTTCTAATGTTTTGTCTTTAGCCATTGAAAAGACCATACATTCGGTGCTGAAGCCAAAATACTACTTTTCTTCCATACTTTTTTATTCTCTTATTCTTTATCTTTAATCCCATGGCCATAAATTTTCTAAAAAAATTACTAAATCTACTCACTTGTTTTCATTTCCACAGCTACTATTTCAACCAAAGCTACTCATTCTCCAAAAGATGCCTGTTTTTAATGTGGGTGGTTGGTTAAGACATAGACAATATATACATTTGCTATATTATAATATAAAATATGCACTTCGGAAATATGAGCTCATACTGAGACTTGCCTTTTCACTCAGTATTTCATAAACGGTCTCTTTAACTATTGCAAAGTATTGCGTGTTGCACTATGCCATTACATATTTAAATTATAGAAGTAATAGAAACACATAGTCAAAGATGCATGCAGCACCCTGTGAAATACAAAGTAAATCTACTTTTTCTCATGGTCTTAATTTTTATTCTGCCTCGGCAATCACTGCTAAAAGTTCATTCTATTAGTCACACTTAGTTTAATGTTACAACTTTAACATTACCTTTAGTTTTTATTTGTCAATATTAAACTATAAATGTTTATTTCCTTAAAGTTTTAAAAGTTCTTATAAACTAACTTCCTTCCTTACTTCCTTTCTTCCTTCCTTCCTTTCTTTTATTTTTTTTTAATGTGGCACTAGGGATTGTACCCAGTGACATTCTACCTCTGAGATATACCTGAATCCTTTTTTAGTTTTTATTTTTAAACATGGACTCATTAAGTTGAGGAGGGCCTCACTAAGTTGCTGAGGCTGCCTCAAAACTATGATCCTTTTGTCTTAGTCTCCCAAATACCAGTATTACAGGTGTGGACCACCACAAGCTAGATCTTTTACCATTTTAATATCTACCAATTGTCATCTTTAAAACAAGAGGTAATGAATTAACTGCTATATTTTTCCTGCATCATATATTTTTTGCTTAATATCTCAAATTTGGTCATTTATATTGTGAGTTTTTCAATTTCAAGATTAATGATACTGACAAGTACATGCATTTGCATCATCATAGGTCAATCTACTATCCTTTATTTCTAGGGTTTTTCACAAGACTTAGAACTAATAAGCAGCTTTTGTTGCATTCCCATTTGAAGATACCTATTTACTATAAACCAAATAAGATATGTGAGCCATGTAAATAACAATAAAATCCTTGTAATTGAAGCTTCTAAAAGGGAAGAGCTAACGGCTTCTGTCTGAACGGCTTCAGTGTCCTTTATTTCCACTGAGTCATTTTCAAATATCTTCTTTTTAATTTTTTTTATTGTTACATTGTAGTCAGACATCTTAATGGGGTACAAGATGGTAGAGGCATACATGCACACATCACTGATTTAGCCCTTCCCCAAATCCCTCCCCATCCCCTCCCTCTTCCCTCCTTCTCATGTTTGGCTTAGTGATTGACTTTGATAAGTTTGTGAATGTACATCATGTACATTAGGGCATTCCCCTCTTCCTCCCTCCCATCCCCCTCAGGTCACTTTATTTGCTCATCTATAGTTTTTTTCTTCTTCTTCTAGAGTTCCTCCAATACCAAATTTTCTCCCTAGTTTCCTCCTGTACGCTACATAATACTTCATTAGATCACAAGAGATGTCTGGTTTATTACTTTTCGCTGCAGGTAACATTTGAGGGTGTCTCAATAAGACAATGTTAGAATAAAAATCCTATAGGGTCTAAGACTGTGTTGCATGTTTTGGAGGGGTTATACTAAGACTTTGCTTTGGGTTGCATGCTCTTGGGAAGGGAAATAATTTTATAATCAGGTGTCTTAATAAATCTTATCTAGGAGAGGAGAGTAGATAGAGGTTAAAGCTATAATTGATAACAAGGCACCAGTCACTATTTTTAGTGAGGACAAGGGGATCTTGGCTTGGAAAATAATATGTTTTGTCTGTATTCAGACATAATTGTTTTATCTTGTTGCACAAAGTGACCTTGTCTGAAGTTCATGTTTTGTGAAATTGTTTATGTTCCACAGACAAAAAAACAAGGCCTAACTATCAATGCCATGCCAGGTTGAAGCAACACCAAAACTTTGTCTCAAGCTACCCATTCTGAGACATCAGAGGCCACAGTATCTATGTATACACATATGCATTTATCTATATCTATCTATCTATCTATCTATCTATCTATCTATCTATCTATCTAATCTATACATACATATATAACCTCTGTCCATCCATTTATTCATCTATCAATCCATCTAGTTTCTATTTATTATATATCTATACATTATATATAGTTTATGTTATAAAGCTTGTATTTGTATGTGTGCAGGTATGTGTCAGTGTATAAATATATATATATGTATGTGTATATATATATGTATATATATGTGTGTTTTATGTTTAAAAATTCTACACATATACCATATACCTATTAGTGTTCTTGTGTATTTCTATATGTGTATATATGCAGAAATGCATATACTTATACATATAGATGTACATGTACACACACACACACACACACACACACACACATAAACCAAGGTACTGATGATTTCTGATTCTAACTGGCAATGATTCTGACCCTCCATCTTCTCCCCACCAGACAGAAATACTGCAGATTTCCTGTAAAATACTTCATAAAGCTTCACAATCATGAATTATCTGTTTAAAAATGAGAATATCAAAATTGAGAAACTTGGATGAGCACATACATATTTATACATATGAAATTATATATTTATGTATTTTTAGTTATTCCTACATTTATACATATGTTTCTATATTCATGTTTTAATAATGTATGAAATGCTTTCTGAGTTCTTATATGTTTGCTAATTTTTATTTTCTTTTGACATTTCAATAATAATTTGTCTACATTATATTTGTTGTGTATTACCTATTTTATTTTTAGCCATGTTTGTTTTATCAATCAGAAAAATATATGGGTTTTATTTTTAAAATTCATATTCTAATTTTAAAGAACTTTTGTTGTTCTTTATCATGTCATTCTTGCTTTATTTAATTATTGAATTTTAGTGACTATTGATACTAAAATTTGGGGGAGAGGAAATACTAGGTATTGAACCCAAAGAAATTCTACCTTCAAGCTATGCTCCAGCCTTTAACTTTTTTGAAATAGGGCCTTGGTAGGTTGCCCAGAGTCTCACTAAGTTGCTGAGGCTGCCATGGAAGATGTGATCCTCCTGTCTCAGCCTCCTAAAGTACTGAGACTACAGTAGTGCCCCACCATGCCATCTTTGATAC
Source organism: Muscardinus avellanarius (assembly GCF_963383645.1). NCBI lineage: Eukaryota > Metazoa > Chordata > Mammalia > Rodentia > Gliridae > Muscardinus > Muscardinus avellanarius. The sequence goes on from NC_137787.1 coordinate 72,782,018, forward strand.
AGAAGTATTTTCTCTTCTTTTATAGCTCAGTGCTTTCTTGAAAAGGTCTCTTTATTAGTGCACTGTAATTATGCATAAACATGGGACTTTTAATCAGCCATAAAAAAGAATGAAATTGTCATTTGCTGATAAATGGATAGAATTAGAGAACATTTTCTCACATAGGTGGAAGCTAGAGAAAATAAAGAAGTACAAAAGGGACCTCATGACTTTTTTAATGAAGTATAATTTGACAATCTCCAAGATATTAATTACATATTTTAGTTTTAATTATATTTCCCTAATGATCTTTTTCCTATGCAGTTTTTTTTTCATTGATATCACTCTTGGTATTGATTGTCTTTAGCTCTCTGGTTAGGTGTGTGTGTGTGTGTGTGTGTGTGTGTGTGTGTGTGTGTGTGATATTGGGGATGGCATTCAGGGGCATTCTACCTCTGAGCTACACCCCCAGCCCTATTTATATTCTTTTTTATTATCATTTATTTTTTATGTGAATCGTATTGAAATTGGCATAGATTCATACTGTGCTTGGTGCCCTCTCATTCCCTACTTCCCTTTCCCCCCAACAGTGAGTGTTCAGGTTAACCATGGTACATTCATACTTTTACACATATTTGGATGTAGCTCCTCCATTAATCAACTTCAGCTTTCTTCGTCTCCTACTCTTCCATTTCAGCTTTGCCTAGGTTTCCCCTCAGTTATCTGGAGTCCCTCTGGTATTCCTATAAGTCCCTAGTTTGGGCATATTAGAGAAAACATATGTCCCTTCTCTTTCTGTGCTTGGCTGATTTCACTTATCGTTCTCCAGGTCTTTCCATCTTCTTTCGAATGACATGATTTTGTTCTTTATAGCTAAGTAGAATTCCATTGTGTGTATTTCCCATAATTTTGCAATCCATTCATCTGTTGATGAAGACCTCAGTTGATTCCATATTTTGGCTGTTACAAATTGTGCTGCTATGAACATGGGTATGTATATGTTACTGTAGTTCTCTGATTTCAACACCTTTGTAAAGATACCTAGAGTGGTATAACCGAATCATATGGTGGATCCATCCCAGTTTTCTAAGTAATATCTACACTGATCTCCATAGTGGCTAAACTGGTTTGCACTCCAACCAACAATGTAAAAGATTTGTTATTTCCCCACATCTTCACCAGCATTTGTTGCTATTTGACTGCTTTATGCTTACCACTCTGATTGGGGTTAGATGAAATCTCAGCATAGTTTTGATTTGCCTCTCCCTGGCTAAGGATGTAGAACATCTTTTCATGTATCTATTGGCTATTTGTATCTCTTCTTTTGTGAAGTGTCTACTCAATTCAGTTGCCCATTTCTTGATTGGGTTATTTGCTTTGCTAGTGTAGTCTTTTAAGCTCTGTGTATATTCTGGATATTAGCCCTCTATGGGAGTGGTGGCTGGTAAAGATCTCCCATTCTATAGGCTTTTTCTTTAGGTTCTTGATGGTTTCCTTTGATGAGAAGAAACTTTTTAGTTTGATGCCATCGCACTTGTTAATTCTTGCTTTAATTTCCTGCCCTTTGGAGTTCTTTATTTTGAAACAGAGTCTCACTGACTTGCAAAGGGCCTCACTAAGTAGCTGAGGCTGTCTGAGAAAACCACAATCCTCCAGTCTCAGCCTTCCAGATGCTGGAATTACAAGTGTGCACCAATGCCTGGCTCTGGTTTATCTTGATTACCCACTCATAATTAATTGAATAACTAGATTAATATAGGCAGAGAGCCTGGACACTTACACTTTTGCCAAAACAAGGACTTGGAGTGGAGTTTCCTTGGGGACAGGTTGTACTTTCTAGTTCCCCCACCTTTGTCTGTTGTGGCATTAGGACTCATCCAGTGCTCCTGTGTGCTTCTCTTTTGTGTTTTAAAGCTGTGTGCTTTTTCTTACAGCCTTCCCAGGAAGATTAAAATTTCTTTAGCAGGATAAAATTTTCTCTTGTCAGTCACTTTGCTTAGCTGTGGAAGAAAGGAAGGGCTCACTCTTTCTCTGCTATATCGTATTTAGTTATTTAATGATCTTTGCTGATAGCCTCCAGGTCCACTTCTTCTCTTTGACTTTGGTAGCTTTATTTGGCACTCCTTTAGGAATCATTTGGGGAAACTATTCACAAGTATATCTTGAACTTCTGTCTCCAAGGCATATCTGGAAATTTGTGCAGTTTAAACACTACTCCAGTCATGAGAATAGAGTTGTACAGCTCTGGTATGTAATCTATTGGGGGTTTGTTTGCTTATTTTTTTATTTATTTTTGGCAGTATTGAGGACTGAACCCAAGGCTCAAACATAGTAGGCAAGCAAGTCTACGACTGAGCTACAGTTACAGCCCTTAGTCTTCTCTAATTTCTTTGCAAGTCTCTGTAGGTCCCCAAAGGTCTCTAATTTGTTGTCTTTATAGTTTCTCAGTTATGGGATCTCATTGTTTAAGAATCTTAAATATTATATTAAGCATTTCAATTTAATTTTAGAAGAAAAAGAACATGTATTTTTAGCTCAATGACTCGAACTATAAACCATGTACTGTATTTACCTATATTATTTCCCTAAATATTATATATAATTAGATGAAATTATCTAAATAGTACTACCTCAAAACCCATGAAAAAGGAAGATTAATAAGTTTATCATAATATGCATCTATAAATATTTTATTATTTATAAATAACTATGACAGACTGACACAGAAACCCCTTAGAAATTTCTTATAAACTATGTCTTTATTGAACTCATTTCATACATGAAGACACATTAAAGTAAATAAACAGATATACTTTTATAAATATATACATTTTATACTTTTATTTATATCATGTATATAGTATATATATAGTGTATGTATATGTGTGGTACTGGGGATTAAACCCAGGGACATTCTACTTCTGAATTATACCACCAGCCCTTTTTATTCTTTTTATTTGGAAACAGTCTCACTAAGTTGCTGAGGCTGGCCTCGAACCTGAGCTCCTCCTGTCTCAGCCTCCTAAATACTGAAATTACAGATATTAGGTGTCCACTACCATGCCTGGTTATATTGTATTTTATTATGATATATTTATATTACATTATAAATGTGAGAGTCATGAGGATACAAATTATGTTTTAAAATAAATTTTGATATATATTTCTAGATGTTCCTCTAACTAAAATTTCAATTCAGATAAATAAATTTGATTCAAATGATAAAATATTAGACATTCTTGAAATTTTTAAGATGGAAGAAAATAGAGATAGAAAATAAGGCATAAGAGACATATTATTTGCTGTCTCTTTCTTTCCTACTTCAACCGATGAAAAATAGGCATTTGAGATTTTACGTTTATATGTGTCAGCCAAGAAAGGATAAGCATTGTGCCATAGGCAGAGATCTGAATGCTAGAGTCTTATTAGGGAGGGTTCTTAATAAGCACGTAGTGAAGGGAGAGATAAAGGTAGACAAACACAACTGAACCAAGAGATAATTTCATACCAGACCTCCCTACAGGAAGCTCTGGTTATTATCCTGTGTTTAAGAGAAGTTTCAGATCAGAACTAAGTAGAGCCTTTATGTTCTTGGGTTGATTAGCTTTTGCATTTAGACAGACTATGAAAAGAGGTGTGGCTGGCTAAACTGAGAAGATTTCTCCCAAAGGGTGACAGTTTAGGGCTATCTTATTGTGAGTGTTTTATTCCAAATGAGAGATCTGGGCAGTACATCATACCTCCACCGATCTGAGCAGTATATCATATCTTCACCACAGCCCGCCCTTTCTGCCACTTAGAGTCACTTCTTGTGGGTTCTAGAAGAATCTTCCTTTTCTTGATATGGGAGGAGAGTGTTAGAATAAGGGAGTTAGTGGTACAAACTAGGCACAGCTACGGGGTCACAGTAGAACACTAGAAGTTGCTTTTCAGTGGCAGATATGATGGCCCCACTTCAGAACCCTTATGATCTATGTAGTATTGTCTCACTGGAAAATGTCATAAAGAACCTATGGCAATTTTTTTAGCCACTTATATCTCCAATGCTACAAGGTCTCCTGCCTCACATGTTAACAAGAGAGAAATGCTTGCACTACAGCCTGGAGTTACAGCAAAGATATTTTCTGCTCAGGAGCCTGCTCAAAGCTGCCAATATTTTAGATCACTAGGTACATTCTGGTGTAAAATTTGTCAACCACAGCCCTACCAGCACTTGTTATTTAGTCTTCGTGGTGATATTTGCAAATTATAATAGTTTATCCTTTTGAAAAGTATGTCATAATATGCTGGACCTCTAAAAATTGTACTTACATGGTAGGCCCTTGAATCTTCATAGAATTTATTTCCCATGCTCTGAAGTACAGAAGCTGGCCAAAGATTTCTATCATGCCAGCTATTTATTGTTCATCCTGTCCAATTAGAATAATTCCATTTGTATAATTGGGAAAGAGAACAATGTTCTGTGAGGTTCAAATCGCCTGGATTTCTTCAAACTACTATATGACAAGGGATGAAAAGTTACCATGGGCCTTGAACAAAACTACATTTTATTGTTTGTTCCTTGTTTTCTGATAAAGATACAAAGAAATCATCCAGTAGATCAAATTAGTGGCCACTTGCCAAATTCTTGAAACCATGTTAATCTACTCTAGCAATATACCACATCTGGCAGTGCACCAATAATTGGAGCTACTATTTTCCAGAGTTTACAGTAATTCATGTTATCTCCCAATATTTGTCTGTTTTGTTTTGCTTTGTTTTGCAAGAAAAAGACTTGATTAATAATTCCAGATATAATGACAATCAACATTGCCTCTTTTAAGGGTGATTCAAATTTCTCCATTCCCTGATAATGAGATATAATTCCCATAATTAGGAAAGCCATGATATTCTCTAAAATCTCTCAATATCAAATCATCTCATGCTGTGTTCAGAAGTTCTTTAAATGTTTGGATGTTCTCTTTCCCTACTGTAGCTACCTATTAAACCTTTTGCAAAAAGACCTGAAAAATATAATCATGTACAATCACTGTGGCTCCACCATCACTTTTTCCGGGTGTGATCCAGACATTTCTTTGCTTAGTAGATCTGAGGTCTAAAATATGGCTATGATAAAAAAATCAGCTATCATGAATTTTTATCTGAATATCAGAGCCTTCACTCATAGTCTCCTGATTATTCATCATTGATTTTATGAATTTAGTAATACAAGTTTTCATTACTTATTATTCCCCTGGAGAAGCTATATTCTTTTACTCATCATCAAAACTCTATGAATTGAACTTCCTTGACTCCTTGACTCCAATCCTAATGCTTATTATGGCAGGTGAAACTATATAAGGTCCTTTAGAGAAATATAACCAATTTTATAATATAAATACATTTAAAATGCACACATATATATCTTTCAGATTTTGCACATATATGTATACACACACATATATTACACACACACACACACACACACACACACACACACACACATATATGAATGGTAGGTTCACATCATTTTCCAGGGTTCTTGATCGAGTAATTACCTTGCATTTCTGAAAAGTACTATCCATACTCCCTATGTTCTGCCTCACCCTTTGGGCCACAATACTCAGAAGACAGACCCAGACATATAATAACCATTTCATGCTACTCAGATCCAATTGTTCCTTTAGGGTATAATCCTCGTTTTCCTTTAGTAAGCCTACTACATCCTTACCTGGGCTGTGGTAAGTTTTTTCCTGAATTATTTTACTAGTAGATAGGAGAGGGTAGAAGGTGCAAGAGATGATAGTTGAAGTCGGACTGTGTACTGACTCTTAGCAAAGAAGCTTCTGTAGTGTGTTTAGGCAAAGGGGATTGGTTAACCTTAGGAGATAACTGGGCCAGTTCTGCAGGCTGAGAAGTTCTGAAGGATTTGGAGATCAAGATTTGTAGATGTATCATCCAAAATTTCTCTATTCTAGATGTCAGTGCCTTGCTCTTTCCAATAAAGATTCTATTAAGCCAGGTGTGGTGGCGCACTCTTGTAATCTCCACTCTTAGTAGACTGAGACAGGAAGGATAGTATACATTCAAAGCCAGCCGCGCTGGCTTAAGAGACCCTGTTTCCAAATAAAAAGTATAAAATAGGTCTGGGAGTGTTGCCCAGAGGTAGAAGGGCTTCCAGGAACCCCAGTATCACCAAAAAAAAAAAAAATTCTACTAAAGCATAGCACATACGTTAGTTATGAATTTAACTTTATTTTGGAGCTTGACTATACTTATACTCAATTCTAAACCTGATCCTCAGCTTTCTCTACCCTTTTTCTATAAAAGATTAGAGTTTCTTTATATGCTTCAAAAGAGGCTATCTGACTTCCACACTTAGCTTGTTACGAATTAATCTTTATAATTTCTAAGCTTGTTATCTTTTTCTTAAAGGTTGATCAAATTTACCTTAAGCAGCCAAGTTTCAATGTTCTTGGTGTCACTTATTTACCCTATAATTCTCAATACCTAATGCATTGTTCTAGCTAAAATAGACCCTTCTATAACATGTTACCCTTTTGCTAATGATGAGAGTTAAGTAATAGTCATGTTGCTACCTATGCTCAGGACTATCTGTGCTCACTTTCTATAAATTATGGAATCATAATTCCATTTATAACCAACATAAGTGATCTGGCTTCAAAATAAGCTTCTGATATCCTTGCCAGAATAACAGGTAATTTGGGTTGGAAAACAAACTTTAAGATAGAGATTAGTAGAGAGAAGATGATAAAAATAATCTTTGGGATCTACATTTATGGAAGGAATTGCGGGAAAGAACATAAGTTAGGCAAAGGAAGAAACTGACCAGGGATGAAGTCCTAACAAATTCATACCAAGTTCCAAGTTTGTACCACAGAAAGTTCTGAAAATATAATGGTTCATCAGAGTTGTATTAAGATAGGACAAGACAAAATTTTAACTCCCTCATTGATAAGTCTGTGCATGCAGACTTTTGGAAGGAAGTGTGAAGTTGAATGAAACAGTTTTCTTCAGCCAAGCCAGCTCTCATAAAGGATTGACATCTGACAGCATCTTACAGCAGGTAGGAAAACAAATCATACCCTCAACTACATGTAGTGATCTACTTTATTTTTTGTTTTTATTTTTTATTTTTTGTGGCACTGGGAATGGAACCCAGGGGCATTGTACCTCCAAGCTACCCCCCCCGACCTATTTTATATTTTATTTGGAAACAGGGTCTCACTAAATTGCTGAGAGCCTCACTAAGTAGCTGAGGCTGGCTTCAAACCTGCGTGATCCTCCTGTCTCAGCCTCCCAAGTGTTGTGATTACAAGGATGAGCCACCACACCTGGCATAGTAATCTACTTTAGATGAAGGAAGATGTTTCAAACTGAGGATGGAAAAAATTGTAATTTTATTATATATATTTTGGATCATTTTACTATTTGTCTTGTTTCAGATTGATTTTAAGATTTTTTTCAATTTTCATCTTCATGTTCTTTTTTCCAAAACATTTTTGCAACAAACTTTTTCAAGCACTTAACGCTTAAATGACACCATAACTTTAAGCTATAATCAATATAAAATAAGAAAACTCACGGATATGTAATTTTGTAGTCATACTAGTCTTTCAGACTCATTGTAATAAGACTAATTGGCAGAGAAGGGATGAGTCAAGAGCCAATCAGTTATGTAGTCTCAAGTGGACACTGGCTGGAAGGTACCTTTAAGTGGATAACTACAAAGAGACAATAGCACTGTTTCAGGGAGAACAAAAGAGGTATCCAGGAATAAGAGGCATCCAGAAATAGAATCCCTCACTCGGGATTAGGTAAAGAGTCCTTCAGTTCCTCCTGGACTGCCTTAAATATATCATAAGGTCCTTATTATTAAAAACAGATTCTTTCAGACATTGAAATTTATAGGTTTTCCACTTAGGAAGATACTCCTTATCAACATTCTTTTGAAATAATAAAAGAAAGAAATGCTCCAACGGATATACATGTGCTGTTATTGATGCCCTGTAGCCTCACATCATAATGCAAATCATATTGACAGTGACATAGCACTTGGTGTCCCCCTTTGCCTGCCCATTTCCCTCCCTCCTAATACAGAGTACCAAGAATGGCATTGGGTTATTTACTTGTGCACACACAGTTGATGATATTATTCCCATTAATGAACCACAATTTTCCTTCTCCCCTACCTTACCTCCCCTGAGGTTTTTCCTCCATCATCAAGAGTTCCTCTGGTATCTCAATTACTCCATAGCTTTCACATATTAGAGAAAACATATGACCCTTTACTTTCTGTGATTGGTTAATGTCACTTAATATAATATTCTCCAGGTCCTTCCATCTTCTTGCAAATGGTGTAATTTTGTTCTTCTTTATTGCTGAGTAGGATTCCATTGTGTGTATTTCCCATAATTTTGTAATCCATTCATCTATTGATGGACACCTAGGTTGGTTCCATAATTTGGCTATTGTGAATTATACTGCTATGAACATGGGTATGCATATACTACTGTAATTCTTTGGTTTCAATCCCTATGGAAAGACACCCAGGAGTGGTATAGCTGTATCATATGGTGGATCCATTCCCTGTTTTCTAAGAAATGTCTACACTGATCTTTATAGTGGCTGAACTATTTGAAAATCTGTCAACAGTGCTGAAAATACTGGCTATCCATTGATAGAAAAATGGAACTAAATCCTTACCTCTCACCTTGTACAGGAGTCAACTTGAGATGGATCAAATACCTGGAAGTTAGACCAGAGACTATAAAGCTATTAAAGGAGGGCATATAGACATATAGACACAGGTAGAAACTTCTAGAACAAGACTTTCAGAACTCAGGAAATTAAAACAAGAATTGATAAGTGGGATGACATCAAACAAAAAAGTTTCTGCTCATCAGAGGAAATCACCAAGAGTCTGAAAAGAAAGCCTATAGAGTGGGAGAAGATCTTTACCAGCTATGTCTCTAACAGAAGATTAATATTTAAAATATACAACGAACTTAAAAGACTTTATACCAGAAAAACAAATAACCCAATCAAGAAATGGGTAACTGTATTTAATAGACACCTAACAAAAAAAACCATAAATACAAATGTCCAATAGATATGCAAAAAATGTTCAACGTTATTAGCAATTAGGGAGATGCAAATGAAAACTACACTTAGATTCCATCTATTCCCAATCAGAATGGCAATTATAAAGAAGTCAAACAGCAATAAATGTTGTCAAGGGATATTTTAAAAAGTTATTTAGGCTTGGGATTTAGAAAGCATATATCAGAACTAAATATTATTATTAACACTGTAACTATTAAAATAAATCTCTAACTATTAAAATAAAATTTCTAAAATAACAGTATAAGACACTAGAGAGTTTGTGGAATGATTTCAAAATTTTAGAACATGTTTACTTATTTTCCTGCAATGTTAATTTCTAAATGAATATTTGACAGGGTTGGGGAAGAGAAGCATAAGCTGTCTTTTCCTGTATTTATGTTTATTGATTCAAACCAAAGATCCATGGAAAAGTGAGAGTAAATAACATAAAATGCATAGTAATATATACCTGAACATATCCAAATTATGGCATTCTGAGTGCACATTAGGGAAAGGCTGCTGAATTATCAACTGGATTTTGCAGAAGCTTTCATTTCACTCAATTTGAGAGCTTAATTTTATAAGTATGGTACTGCAAATTCAAAGTGGTGTAACACTACATTGACTTAATTAGAAAATAAGCCCAGTGATAGGCAAGAAAATGGAAAAATATTTATAGCCACTTATTAACATAATTTTAGTCATTTCTATTTTCTTTTCTTATTTTTCAGCCCAGAATTATACACTATAAATTGAATTGCATGTTTTTTAATTAGATTTTGTTGAATTTTACCTCTGTTTAATTGTAAAGTTCCCCCAGATTAGCGATCAAATGCCGTGTAAGTATGTATGGTCTCTAACAGAGACTCTTAAGGCATGATGAGCAGATGGGCTTAAAATCTATAGAGTGAAGTAACAATTGTATGTTTTAATCGCTTAGGTATGTATAACAAAGTATATGACACTTGGGGAATTGATTTTGTTGATATTTGTTTCAGGTCCTTATTTTCTATAAAGCAATCAGATTTAGTTGCATATAAGATTCATACTTGACAAACTGCAACGCTTTATCTAATTTGGGGGTTAAATAAGCTGGTTGTTCCCTAGCCCCTCCAAATTCTTCTGACTATAGTTTATATCCCAGAATCTGGAAGGTGGGGAGGGATGCACCTGTGTAATACACCACCACTGGGAGGCTGAGAAAATGAGTCAAAAAACAGAACTGATGATGGCCTGGAAATGATAACTTTTTATAGGCAATATCACTACCTTACCAAACTCATACTCTCATTCTGTTCAATCCAATCTGAGGCTTTACCCTATTCTTGCATTTATGACTTCACTTCCCTCCTCACTATATATATATATATATATATATATATATATATATATATATATATATATATCTTTTCTGTGTACCAACCATAAATTCACTGAGAAAGAAATCCAGAAAACACTTTCACTCAGAATATCCCACAAAAAATTACTTAGGAATAAACTTAACCAAGGAGTTAAAAGACTTCTACAAAGAAAATTATAAAACATTTAAAAAAGAAATCGAAGACATTAGAAGACAGAAAGATCTTCTGTTGGATGCATAGTAAATATACTGGTTTAAAATTTAATTTGGAATGAAGCCAGGTGTGGTGGTGCACACTTGTAATCCCAGTGCTTGGAGTGCTGAGACAGGAGAACTGCACATGTTCAAACCCAGCTTTGGCTACTTGGTGAGGCTTCAGCAACTTAGTGAGACCCTGTTTTCAAATAAAGTATAAAATGGGTCTGGGAGTATAGTCCAGAGGTAGAAAAGCCCCTGGGTTCCACCCCCAGTACCACACAAAAAATTAATTTGATGAATGGATATATTTATTTAATGAATCAATGTATCTATAAAGTCATTCTTGATTATTTTCACAATGATATAAATGCATGTTTCATTAGATTCAGCACCAATGGAATGTTGGGGAAAAAGTTGTGGGATGGGAGAGTAGATTAGTTTCCTAAGTCAGCTATAGCAAAGGACCACAAACTGGGTGAATTAACCAAACAAAAACTTATTTGTTTTCAGTTCTGAAATCTATAAGCCTATGATCAAGATGTCAACAGGGCTGTGCTCCCTTAGAGATTCAGAACACTTCCTTACCTTTTTCTGGCTTCCACTAGTGACCATCAGTCCTTGGCAGTCTTTGCCTTGTGGCTACCTCACTATCACTGCCTCTGACATTAAATAGCATTCTTCTTGTATATCTCTGGCCAGATTTTCCCCTACTTATAAAGACATTAGGTATATTGGATTGTAGTTAACTCTAAATATTTTATATTAAATTAATTATATCTGAAAATGTTTTATCCTTAAAATAACATTAGAAACCACAAGGACCCTGGCATGGTGGCGCACGCTTGTAATCCCAGCATTTGGGAGGCTGATACAGGAGGATTAGCTACTTAATGAGGCCCTTGCAATTCAGTGAGACCCTGTTTGAAAATAAAAATATAAAAATAGGGCTGGGTGTGTCACTCAGAGGTAGAATTCCCCTGGGTTTCATCCCCAGTACCACAAATAAAAAAAAGAAAAAAGAAACCACAAGGACTTCAACATTTTTTTCTTTATTTTTATTTTAAGTGACAGTTTTATTCAACTCATAGCAAAGAGTTCAAGATAGCTTTAAGATATGAACCAGGAGAGGTGGCATATGCCTGCAATTCCTGTACTGGAGGAGCTGAGACAAGTGTATAATTAGCAAGACCCTGTTTGAAAATTTTTTGAAAAAGAGCTAGGGGTATAGCATAGATGTAAAACACTCCTGAGTTCAATCTCCAGTATGACAGACACACACACACACACACACACACACACACACGCACACAAACACACACACACACCCATACACACACACACACACATACACAAACAAATAATAATCATATTGGACTATGGCATACTTATTAGGCCATTAATGAAAACTGAAGATGGGCTTGGAGTGAAAGAAAGCTTTAGGAATCAACAGGTTATGGGTTCTGTTTTTAGCTATATCTGTTCCACTTTCCCAAGGACATTGCATAGATTAAAAAAAAAGTGCCAGCATTTTATTTACATTTATTTATTTATTTATTTATTTATTTATTTATTTATTTACACTGCGATTTAAACCCAGGGTTTTCCTGCCACTGAGATAGACCTAGCCCTTTTTAATATTTATTTATCTATTATGGTACAAAGATTGGACTCAAGGATTCTCTACCACTAAGTACACTCCAAACCTTTTGTTTTTAGGGAAGGTTGGGGGTTACTGAGGATTGAACTCAGGGACATTATACCTCTGAGCCAAACCCCCAGACATATTTTAATTTTTTATTTTGTTACAGAGTCTTGCTAAATTATTGTGTGTTGTATATCAAAGGCCTCAAACCTTTGATCTTCTTGTCCTCAGCTGCCTAGAAGAATGATCAGTAGTGTTTATTGTTCAACTTGAAAGAGCATCTTAAAGGGAAAAACATGGTTTTGTTCTTTTCATATAATAGACAATAGACATGTATTCCAATTCAAAGAAAAATAAAAGCAAAAAAATCTTCATATAAAGTTAAAACCACATGCAATTCTTATACTCGGGGGCTGAGACAGGTGTATAATTTGTAAGATTCCGTTCCAAAAACTTTTAAAAAGGGCTAGGAGTATAGAATACTCCTGAGTTCACTCTCCAGTACCCCCCCCACAAACACACATAAATGATACTCATCTTGGACCATGGCATACTGATTAGGCCATTAATGAAAACGTCACTCAACTTTGAGGTGAGTAATTTCTAGTTTACCATCACCATGCTGTTTCCCTCGATTGTTCCGTGAAAACTGGTCAGAATGAAAATAATGAACACAGCTCTTTGTGAATGTGTTGGGTGATGTTTAATGATTTAAAAACAACCTGACCAAGTGGGATGTGGAAAGACTGTCTCCCTGACTCCTCTGGCCTTCTCACCATCAACCTGCAGTGATGAGGGCTGCAAATCAGATCAGAAGAGCACAGACTAGATAACTACTTACTGTGCCTTCACATTGTGAGGAGATGGAGTGAAAAGGTCCCTGGTGTATTTTTTTTTTATAAGCCACCAGTCTCTTGATGAAGGTCTCACCCTGATAACTTCATATAAACTCAATTACCTCTCAAAAGTCCCATTGCCAATAACCTTCACGTTAAGAGAATTTCAACATGTGAACTCAGGGAACACCATTTAGACCACAGCAAGGATACAAACTTGTAAGAAGCAGAGTTATTATTCTGAGATAGAAAGTACTTTTAAGTTCTTAGGGGAAATTATGTCAACGTTTATGCCTAACAGAAACTGATTAGTCTCAATTTTATATTTTATGAGCCATTATAACAATTCTGTGGCTACTCCTAGGGAAAGTAATGAAAGATAATATTTTGCATTGACTTAGTGATTCTTAAATCTCAAAGCCTAAAATAGTTTTAGAAAGTTAATGGGAATTTATGATTAGTAGAGCAAGTTTTAAATGGTTTGCTAAAAATGGCACTATATTTCACTATCACAGTAAGCAAAATGGAAACAAAATTTCTTAGTTGTGTTTTGATAACACAGTAAAAAAAAGACAGATAGTAAAAAGAAATCTAGCACATTAATTCATAGACTCAATTATATCAGCCAGAGGGAACAAAAATATGTGTTTAACTAGAAGAGGAAATAAGAGGGTAGTAAATTTAATAGTATAACCCCATCAAGAATTAACATCAAAAGATCATTTCTACCAAAGCAATCATGAAGCTTGCTAAAATGACAAATAAAATCATCCAGTCATTTTGATTTAAAATGTTTTACTGACACCTTCTATCAGTCAAGTACTATTTGGGGTGCTGGGGATAGGAAAGTGAACAAGCAAAAAAACAATCCTACTATCACAAAGTTTATATTTAAGTAGAACAAGATAATAATAAAGGAACAAATTATACATTATATTTCAGAGAATAACACATGCTTTGAAAAAATATAACAACATAATGAAGAATGATTGGTGATATGAGTGAGATGGTTTTATTAGAGAGATGATATTTTTGCCAAAGTTCAAATAATAATAATAAACCATTGTGGTATGGAAAGTAATATTCCCCCAAAGATATCTATGGCCAAATCTCTGAAGCCTATGAATATTTTACCAGACAGAACAAATGAACCAAAAAAATTGCAGATGTGATTAAATCTGAAAAGTGTTTTATCATTTATTTACTCATTTGTTATTGTCGTACTTTACTGGCATATAACCTCTATGAGAGATTTTCCTGAATATTTACATGGGCCCAATCTAATTAGAAGAATCATTAAAAGTGGAAGAAGGCAAAAGAGTGGGCCAGTCAGTTGAGCTGTCATAATAAATTGGCATACTATTGCCAACTTTAACAACAGAAGAGAGTCAGGAGCCAAACAGTGCAGTGGCCCCATGGAAGAAAAGAAGAGTCCTTTCACATCCAGCAAAAAGAAATGGGGACCTTAGTCATACAATAGAATTTTCTTAACAGTTCAAATGTCCAGAAAGGGGGTTTTTCTCTGGTCCCTTCAGAAAGAAGCATGGCCTGATGATACTTTGATTTTAGTCAGGGAGATATTTGGACCCAGATTTCTAACCTACAGAGTTTCAAGATAATAATTTTCTAGTCTTCTAAGGCACTAAGTTGGTAGTAATTTGTTATGGCAGCAAGAGAAAACCAATATAGCCAGCATTGAAAAAAACAAAGTTAAAATATGAGCAAAGAGTATTCTAGGCAGAAGGAACAGCAAACGCAGAAACCCCAGAGCAGCAATGAGTGTATTTATTTAGCCATAAGAGAAACAAATAAATGTTAAATATAATTAAATAGTGATGAGCAAAGAGGAGAGTGATGAGAGATAGAAATCAAAGAGGTGGGTGGAATAGGATTTGAAGTCTTATTAGTCCTGGTAGAGAGCTTAGATTTGTTCTAAATGAAATTCAAAGATACTCAGAAGGCTTTAAACAAAGTATGACATCATTTAACTTTTCAAAATATTACTCTATGTGTGGTAAGTGGATTGATGGAGGCAAGAGAGTTAGTAGCAAAGATCCCTAGGAAGTAATATATAAGGATATAGGAGAAAAATGGCATATTGGAAAAATAGCAATAGGTAGAGAGAATATTGCTAGATTTAGAATATATTTAGAAGTAGAGTCAGCAGCATGAGCTGGTAAATTTCAGACACAAAATCAACAGGGATAAAGGCTAAGAATGACTCATGGTTTTGCTCTAAGGAATTGGCTAGTTGGTAGTGATGTTTTATTTTATGAAAGAAATGAGAGGAAAATATAATCCCTATTGACTGTTGATGGTAATCAGTCAGGAAGATAGAATTTCAAATGTGAATTTACCAAAGGCAATCTGCAACTATTTGGATTTCATGTTTTTTTCTCAGGAGTTTATAAGTGTCTCTCGTATCACTTTCTCCAGAATCTTGGTAAAACTTCATAACATTTATTTGAGTGTGAGTTCCATGTAACTTAACTTAAAATGTTCAGGCATACCTAGCAATATGGTAATCAGAGCCCATTTTTAGTGGGTACTCTTTGCTCCTAGCATCTGTACAATTTATCTTACATAGTGGTGGTATACAGGAAGGTTTTTCCCCCCTTGGATCTTGGCTTTAGACATCCTATTATGAAAATGAAACTTGAACTGGCAAGATCAATGAGAGTGTAGCAACTCTATTTAGACTGAAGAATATATACTTTACAATCTGTAGTATTAAAGTAAAAAAAAGTAGACATAAAGAAACAATAAAATATGATATATGATCAAATAATATTACATATGAATCAAGCTAATATAGAGATTATATGTTAGAAATTAAGACAAGAACTTCATAACAGCTATTTAAAATGTATTCAATAAATTAAAGGTAAATAGATCACGTGAAAAGATACTCTTAGCACTTCATTAGATGAGTGGAAATTACGGGGGAAAAAATGAATGTTATCTACAAGTAAAAGGTACAATATTTGAAAAGAAAAATCCAAGAGATGCACTAACCAAAAGTCTGGATGCTGAGCCAGGCGTGGTGGCACACGGTTGTAATCCCAGCACTTGCAAGGCGGAGACAGGAGGATTGCAAAGGTTTGAAGGCAGCCTCGCTGGCTTAAGAGAACATGTTTCCAAATAAAAATATAAAAAATAGGTGTCTGGGAGTGTAGCCTGGAGGTTGAAGGGTTTCCAGGAACCCTAGTACCACAAACACAAAAAAAAGTCTGGATACTGTAGAAAAAAAGAAAAAAATTGGTGAACTTGATGACAGACCAATGAAAATAATTTAAAGTAAATTTCACAGAGAAAGATGAGTATGCCTCCAGAATGGTACCTATGAAGCTTCATGGACTCACTCCCAATCTAAGCAGCATAACAATGGTTAATTATTATTTAATAAAATAACTATTTAAAATTTTTAGAAGTTTTCCTAAGGACATATGAAAAATGAAAACATTTATGCAAATCTAATGAGTCTTGGGAAGAGCAATTCTACAACCTGCAAACTCTCTAGACCCAATGATGTATAAGCGTGGCCAAGAAGATGGGGTGCCTCCCTCCTCTCCCAGATCCTAACAAACGCATAATCCATCTCTCTAGGAAGGGCTCACCTTTACCCTTTCTCATCCCACCTCTAGCTCTGAGTTGCAGAGGATAACTTCTTGTTGAGTGTGGCCAAGAAGTTGGTGCCACCCCTCCAACGAACCCTACTAATGGGCTGATGCAGCAGCCTAAATATACTGGCTCCCTAGTGATCCTCCTGAGGCAGGAGCCTTTCATGGTGCCACCCAGCCTCTGTCACATGGGGCCTAAATGGCACCGCCCAGCTCCTGTCATGTGGTGAATAACCCCTGCCAATTGGAGGCAGATACAGGAAATCAGGCTCAGAAAAAGAAACTGAAACTTAATCCAAGCTTCTATTTCTATACCCCTGCTTGTTATAAATCCAATCAAAATCTGCCCTAGAGATATATAGTCTGTAAGCTGACTCCATCTGGGTCTTAGATTTTGGACACTAGTCCTCTGAGCCCTACTGGTAGAAATAAAGAAACTCTCCTTCCCAACCTGGTCTCTGGATAGTCATCTCTTCAGGCTGAACCTTTGGACTTCCTGCATCACTTACCCCAGCTTGCTCACAGAGTGGAGGGTCTACATTAGGAGAGGCAAACCAAGAAAACAGAAGAAGCTCTGTTTACAAGAAGAGAGGTCATTTCTAGAGAAGCAGACCACCCTCCCTATACCTACTACAGAGATTTTGCCCAAAGGAAGAGACAGGACATAGATCCTAATGATAGTATTCTAAATATTTCCCCAAAGAAATGGAATTTATTTGAAATAATTTGTAGAAAGATTCAAGCCCTAAGGGCACTCTTAAAAACAATAAAGATTTTGATAATAAGCGATTAAAGATAGGCAAGTAGCTCTAGGTGGCTAATCTGTGACTAGGTAGTTTAACAAGCAGAATCAGGAAAAGAAACAAGAAGAATTATCTATTACTGTAAGAAAGAAAACTTCTATTGCTGGCCTCAGAAATAAACTATTCCTGTATATAGGTCTGGATTTAATTGGATCAGACCTGTGAATCAGTTCATGCCTACAGGCATTGTTGAAAGCTATATGACAATCACCTGGCAATTAGTGGAGCCTAACAGCTGGTGTGTTGCCAACAGGAGCAGAAAGTTTAAGAAAGAAATAAAGAGATAGAGAAAGCCTTCTAAAACTACTGACATCCCAGGGTATACCCCATAACAATGGAGATTTTTCTTCCTTCATTTCTTAAGTAATATTACAAATAATTACATATAATATTATTTGTATAATTAAATTATTTTGTGTATATCATTTAAACTGTAGTATATTAGCTGGGCGTGTTGGCGCACGCTTGTAATCCCAGTATTTGGGAGGCTAAGACCAGAGGATCGTGGTTCACGGCCAGCCTCAGCTACTTAGTGAGGCCCTCTGCAACTCAGTGAGATCCGATTTAAAAATAAAGAATAAAAAAAATAGGGCAGGGGATATAGCTCGTAGGTCGAATGCCCCTGGGTTCCATCCCCAGACCTGTAAAAAAAATATATGTAGTATATTTCATAATTAAGGCACAAAGGGAAATTGAGGAGCAAGAAAATAGCACCCGATGAGAATCTAAATTTATAAGAATTGAAAATGTTAAATAAGAGTATAAACTATAATACACTGTAATATGTATACTTGATCTCCTTTTCTCTCTCAACTTTTGAAAAAAAATGTAAGGTTATATAAAGTAATAAGTGTAACAATCCATTGTCATGTATAGATAAAATATGTATGACAATAATAGCACCAAATAAAGTAGAGGAAGGAAAGCTATATGGGAATAACAATTCTTTTTTAAAATTTTTTTGGTGCACTGTATTCATACATCATAATGGATAAAAAACTTGTGTAGACATACAAGCCTCACTGAAAATAAGTTGCTTTAAATATGAAGTAAATTCTCAGTTACGATGTAACACATGGTAAGCCCTAAGAAAATAATTTTTAAGATAGTGAAAAATAATTAAATGTTACCAGAAAATATTCACCTAGCACAAAAGAGAAAAGTAGAGGAAGAACAAAGAAACACACAAGAGACACATAGAAAACAAGGTAAAATAGCAAACATAAATCCAAATATGTGAATAATAACTTTAAATGTGAGTTGTGCATGTATGTTTCTATCACTCTAAACTTTATAATGTATAATAACAAATAAAAGTAATTTTAAATGTGAAAGAATTAAACAATCCAATAAAAATACAGAGACTGAGAGAGAAACTAGTTTTAAAAAGACACCATTTCCTACTACATAATATCTACAAAAGGCAGATTTTGGACTTTGGAACTGGGAATTGAACCTAGAAAATTCTAACTCTAAGATACATCCCATAGCTTTTTATTTTTTAATTTTTAAAACAGAGTCTCACAAAATTGCTGATGAGCTTCCCAAGTTACTGACATTGGCCTTAAGTCTGTGATCCTCCTGTCACAGCCTTTTAAGTACTGGAATTACAGATTTATGCTATCACATCTGGCTATTTTAGACTTAGACACAAATATACGGAGAGAAAGAAAGTAGGAAAATTTCTATCTTTCAAATAACAACTATAAGACAGCTGGGAGTCTGTATCAATATCAGATATAATTAAAGATTAAAGAAAGAATGTAACTAAAGAAAATAAAGATAAAGGACCAATCCATTCTGAATATATAACACTTAAGAACATATAGGCAACCTGCAATTGAACTTCAAAATACATAAAGCAAAAACTGAGAGAACTGAATGAGGAATTGGGAATTTGATAATATCAATTGTAAATGTCAATATCTTCCTTTCAATAATAGACCAACTAAATGAAGATAAACAGAAAAATGGAAGATTTTATTATTACCAATCACGTTCTTTAACTATGTAAAAAGAAAAATTCTATTGAGTTTCTTCTTCCTTCCTTTCTTTTTTTTTAACTGGGCACTGAACCAAGGGACATTCTACCTCTGAGCTACACCCCCAGAACTCCCCCCCCTTTTTTTTTGGCAGACTGGGGATGGAACCCAGAGGCATTTGACCTCCGAGCTACACCCCCTGCCCAATTTTTTATTCTTTATTTTGAAACAGGGTCTCATTGAGTTGTAGAGGGCCTCACTAAGTAGCTGAGGCTTTCCGCGAACCGCGATCCTCCGGTCTCAGCCTCCCAAATGCTGGGATTACAAGCGAGCCCCACCACGCCCGGTGACCTTCCCCTTTTTTAACAGGGCCTCACTAATTTGTTGAGGATGGTCGCAAGCCTGCACTCCTCCTGTCTCAGCCTCTCAAGTATGAGATTACAGTCTTGTACGACCACTACCATGCCCAACTTAACTTGTCTTTAATCAAATTATTAAAGTCTTAAAGTTTATTAGATTTTAATAAATGTATTGCTTTCATTTTGTTCTAAAACTAAGTTAATATTTCTTCCTCTCATAGTTGAGCTTGGCCAAAGTGAAAAGGCTTTATTATGGTCATAAAATATTTTTGTCGCCTTGATGTTTGAAAAAATGTATGCTTCCCTATGTGTTTTCTTTGGCTTTTTCAGAGAAAAACACTTAATATATTAATAGCAATAGAATGAGTTGTATAACTATAGGCTGACAATGAATATTACTTTGAGGTGGTTTTATTAAATGAGGTAATGTTTTCTTCTTTAATTATAATCCTACTGTATGCTTTTATAAGATATTTATTCAGAAACTTAGTAAAAATTATACACTCATTTGTTTAAGAACGGCAAATACACTTATGTACACAGACACAAAATCTTCATATAATTTCAGAATGAGTTGCAAAGCACTGAAGCCCAGCCTTGGATCCCAGGACAAGAATCTAAAAGTTAAGACCATCTGGAGCTAAAAGAGCTGCTGTGCACGGTGTGGCTCTCTCTGCTGACAAGGTCAGCTTTATAACTAATGCCAAATGTTGTCCTGTGGAAATTATATGAAATAATTCACCTCTAAATTCAGATCTGATTTTCTCTCCAGATGATATTTAACTTTGCAAATTCTCATAAATTATAACTGAGGAGTTAATTTCAATTTTTCACCTTGAATTATTAAGGATAGTTATTCTCAAGTAAACACAATTTTGCACATTTTATTATAATTTGAAGAGCTAGTGTTTTAAATATTAATTCATTCAGAAGTATGTGTGTGTGTGAAGACCACCAAACTAGATTGCATGCAATGGGGAATAAATATAATATTTTCTGCCACATGGAATGTATACAGAAAGATAAATATTAATCAAGCATATTCAGATAATAACTATTGAAGTAGCATGAAGGTATGAGGGAGACTATATTGGGAAGGGGGAGTTTGACCTCATCTGAAAAGAGGAGGTCCTTTAAGACAAAAAAAGTTATTGAGCTAAGATGTGAGAAAAAGAAATTAGGTGACTGAGAAAAGGAAACATATTTCCCAAGAAGTAAATTCTCATACAAATGTTCTGTAGCTGGAGGACTATGGAACTACAATCTTTCCTATATTATTATACTTACTCTTTTACTCTTTTGTTTATTAGTATGTACATATTATTATTAGTATGTACATATTAGGATATATAATATATATATATATTAGGATACATAATATATATATATATTGTATATTGTTTGTGTACATAAATAGATACAGCCACATAAATACATGCACATGTCAAGGGACAATTAATCAACCTTGTTTTAGCACTGTTTTTAGACTATCGGCCCCATTTGCTCAGACAGTCCTGGTGATAGTGATGATATGTTAAGCGTCAGTGTCCTTCTTGTTCTAAAAGGTGCCCATGTTTGGACCGAATGTCTCAGACAACCTACATGTCTTCTCTTGAATATCTGTGGTTCTTTATAATTTGAAACTTTAATATCTAAGGATCTTTTTAGGTATGAGTATAATTGCAATAGTTCTGATAGTCATTAGTATGTGGCTATTTGTTTCCTTTTAAATTCAAAGGTGCCTTACTATTTCATACAATATACATATGACTGTTACAAATACATTCAATGACAATATTTTTTTACTATTCAAGTAGAAGCAAACCATCCTGTTTTGTTTCTGCATATGTTTATATATAGATCTGTATACATCACCATAAACAGGCATGCCTTATCTTATTTGAATAACTTCATATTAATATCCAGGTCGTTGGGGATTAATTCTGTAATATCTTCAGCTTTGGGGATTTTATATTTTTATTTTTGTTTTCCATTTCATACTAAAATGAGAAATTACGTGGCAACCTTATGTGTTGCCTCACTGCCACCTGGTGGTAAAAGCATAGAAAAGGCAGCAAAGCAAAGATGGATGACCAGGTGAAAGTCATTTCCCATAGCATAAAAACCACAGGCTCCTCTTTAGAGACCGCTAAAAGAAGCATTTTCCTTATCTAAATTTTGTCTCTTTCAATCAACTGTAGAAAAAGCCCTAGGAAACAACAGGAATAAAAATGGCTAGTGATTAATCAATATGTCTTTACTGAAGAAAATGAAAAATATGAGATAATTAAAGATGTACTTTAATTATGAAAATGTAAACGTGAAATGTTCTAGATAATTTTTAAAGTTTAAAGATTAATTTTTCTTAAAATATCTTATTTCATATAATTTTATTGATTTTAAAGAAAATCAAGCATACCAACATTTGAAAACATACCATAACAAATTTTTGAAATCATATAAATATAGTGCATGACTTCTCTTTGCAGTTGTAATCACATTCAGACTTCAATTCCCAAGACTAAAATGATTGTTGTTTAGTTTAAGCATATAGTTTCTTATTTATAGTTAGTCTACTTATTTTATTCTTCACATTGTGTTAGAACATTGTAGATAAACTGGTATTTATTCAAGTATAGAAATTTTATTATAACTTCTGAAAGAATATATATATTTTTTGTCATACTGGAAATGGAACCCAGGGACATTCTACCTCCAAGCTATACCCCCAGCACGATTTTTTATTCTTTATTTTGAAAGAAGGTCTCACTAAGTTGAGGAGGCTCTCACTAAATAGCAGAGGCTGTCCATGAACTGCAATCCTGATCCTCCTGTCTCAGCCTCCCATGAACTGGGACTACAAGCATGTGCCACCACACCCAGCATGAAGCAATATTTTTTAAAAAACATAATAATGAATATCACTTTGTCTCTTGCTTTTCAAGTGTTTCTAATTCAATCTGCTTTTTAAATGAATAAATCTAAAGGAACACCAATGTTGACTTCTGTGATCTTTGTAGAATTTTTCTGTTTGTAGAATTTCTCACTTCATGTGTGTGTTTAGTATTAAATCAGTTTTTTTTTTTACATTTTTACTTCTTCATCTGTTACACTGCACTCAGTTCTTAAAAATTCTCTTGTGAAGGAGAGAGGGAGAAAAATAGGGCTTATGATCCCTGTTTCAGTAATATAAAAATAGAACTACAAATTCACAAATGAGAAGTTGAACCTCAGAACCTAGTTCCAACACCAGAGCTCTGTTTGCTTCCTCACTGCCATTCTAAAATGTCCACTGAAATTTAACACCTTTAAATGTATTTGGGTTTTAGGATGATGCAATGAGTGAAGAAGCTTTGCCTTGAGTATTACTGGGTATATGGCATGGCCTCCGCAGAAAAATAAAATGATAACACATTCCTCTCCATTTTCATAAGAGGATTAGAGTTAATTTATGCAAAGCTCCCAGCACAATTCCTGGTTTTGTAGGTGTTAAAAAATAGCCATTATCTTAAAGAAGAAAACATGAAGCTAATAAGATTTGTTTGGATCATCAGACTTATATCAAAAACAGGTTCTCTATGATATACTGAGCTGTCATGGATTACCTGAAACGTACTGCCAGATCTTATTCCTGAATTCCATGGCTACCTCACCATGTTTGGTGCCTAGCAACCACTTTTTCACTGCCATATTAATACTGGCTGGGAAGAATTTGCAAATGTTATTAATGTTTACAGATCCGTTTCTCTTATCTAGAGTTAGTTTGGTCCCAGTCAGCCAGCCTAGGAGGGCCTATTTTATACCTAGCACTATGCAGGAGGGATTTAATAAAACAAACAAGCAAATAAAACCTGCAACTGTACCACACTGAATACATCCGGCTAATATAGGAAAGAAATTGCATAGTATGACAAATAAAAACTCAGTCTCATACGTTCACCACTGAATATGAGGTGTATATATAGGCACACACGTGTGTTTTAGTGTTTTAGCACACAAATTATAAGCACCCTCCAACAGAAGGAAAATCAAACATCATAGAATATATCTCCATAAGCAAGTAAAGTTAGTGGATTTGGCCAGGACTAAGAAGAGAGAAGATACTGACCCTTGCCAAGTCAGTATACAAGGAAAGGCTGTTAGGACAGTAAATGTCCTGTGGAGAAAAGCAGAGAGTGTCACCTAGAAACCACTTCGCAGTCATGTACTGAGGCCAAAATGCCCTTAAGATAGCGTGCCATATGCAAAACTGTGAGAAAGAGG
Source organism: Muscardinus avellanarius (assembly GCF_963383645.1). NCBI lineage: Eukaryota > Metazoa > Chordata > Mammalia > Rodentia > Gliridae > Muscardinus > Muscardinus avellanarius. The sequence continues at coordinate 72,806,165 of NC_137787.1, forward strand.
CCTATGAAAGAAAAGAGAGAACCTGGGACCTAATCTTTTAGAAGAATGGCTTCAGAATAAAATGAGAGTAATTTTTTAATCACAGATGTAGAAGAATCTGGTAAAATAAATAAAATTGTTTTTGAAAGTCCAGAGAAGAGGCCAGGCTTGGTGGTACATGCATGTAATCCCAGCATTTGGGAGACAGAGACAAAAGGATCATGGGTCTCGGACAGCCTCAGCTACTTAGTGAGGCCCTTCGCAACTCAGTGAGACCCTGTTTCAAGAAAATAAAAAGACTAAATTATAGGGCTGGGGGTTTAGCTATGAGGTAGAATACCCCTGTGTTCCATCCCCAGTACCACAATAAATAAATAAATAAATAAATAAATAAATAAATCCACAGAAGAGACTTAAAAGTCCAGAAAAGAGCTAATGTACTGAAAATAAATTTTGTATTTCTATGCTAATTCCAAAATGGTACATATATTATTCAGCATATTTATAGTTCTCACAAAGAGATATAACTGTCTTCAAGCAAGTATGTTATATAATGTAGAATTTACAAAACTTAAATTTGGAGATAATTGATTTTTTTATAAAATAAACCACTGTACATTGCATTTACAGATTAAGTTCCACTTGTGCATTTAATTTATGATTTAATTTTCAAAAGATGGTGATTAACAAACTGAGTTTATGGCATTCTGTAAAACCTACCACAGTGTCAGGCATGACTGGTATAATAAAATATAACTATGCACTCAGATCATGGTTCTAAGTCTCACAGAAATTCAAGCATTATAATGAATAGTCTACAAGTTAGACAAGGAAATTGCCTTACTAAAAAGAGAATATAATATATCTCCAGGCTGATAGGAAAATGAAAAAGGTGAAAAGATTCAGTCTTTAGGAACCTGAGTCATCAAATGTTGAATTGTTGGACTATGATTCTTCCTCGATTCTATAATAAAGAGACAGGAGTACTCACTTTTTACTCCAAATCGATCTTCAGAGAAAAATAACCCACCAGAAGATGAAAGAGCAATCTCTATAGCCTCGTTGTAGTGAACAAAACACCCAGACAGGAAGTGAGCTAATCTGTGAGAGAAAAGGGTGCCTAATTCTAACACCCCAGAAATACATGAAGAATGACAAAACGTGCCACTAAAAATTAACTCATAAAATAATGAGTGGTTGACATTTTTAAAGGTAAAAACATGTGTGTGTGTTTGTTGTATTTGAGTGCCTCTCTTCTACAACTGTGATTTTCTGTCCTAACATCACATTGTAATCACATGATTATCTGAGAATCCTTTAAAAATAAAGATACATGGACCTTCCTCTAAAACAATTAATTCGACTCGCTGGAGGTAGAAGTAAGCCATTTTTTAAACACTTCTCCAGAAGACAATATAATCCTGCCACAACTGACAAAACAATAACTGATATTCCCAATAATTAATTAGGTTTACACATACCGAGCATTGTTTATATAGTCTTTCACTTGAATATGAATTATTTCTATTTACAAACCAGCAAATTAATGCTTTGCAGAGCTTAAGTGATCTACTAAGGTTATAGGGATTGAAGAAGAGGAAAAGGATTATCTGATTATAGTCTACTTTCATTATAAAATTTACCTTTTTAATTATAATATAGATCATTTATTCATCAATTATAAACTGAGAGTTAGTTTTCAGAATTTGGAAGTATAAATAGGACACGGTGTGTATCCCTTGGGGTATTTATTCCCAGAACAGACCTCACTTTTATTCCTAGAATGTAACTATGACAAATGGTGCCCTATACCTCCCTTTTATATTTTCCTTCTATATTTAGTAACTCTTAAGATAGAAATTTTATAATAGCCAGGCAAAGGAATTTTAAACTGGCATACATGCTTTATTCTCTACTTTGTCTTTGTAGTTCCAAAACTCTGGAAGGTTATTGGCTAGCTGACAGTGAATGCAAATTTGCCTTTTAATCAATTAAATGGCCCTTCCAAAGAATAATGTTTGTCACCTGTTGGCCATATTTGCTAACACTTACATCCACAGTACATAGCACAGTTCCTACCTAGCACAAAATAAATAAAACAAAGAATAATATTATTTAACTTAAATAAACCAAATTGAATCAGAGTCATACATCAAGACAAGAATCTGAGTTAACCAAGAATTAGAGTTTTAGATTTCTCTTTCTTTACAAGGTTCTGCTAGTGCTGTCAGACTACTGAATGAATTCATTCTGAAGAGAGAAGACCTTATTTAGACAGCTGGCTTATTTCTCTTGCTTCTTCTGCTGGGATCCATTTATTCTCCTGGTTTGGTCCAAATTTGTGTATTTGCTGGGATAGAAGACTTGTAAGAGTGCCATGTGTCCTACTGAGTCCTTCATTAAATATTAAGTAGATATTAATGGGATTAAACGTTCAACTGATTCCAGAAAAATTTTAAAAAAGCAAAGTCATCATTTATTGGTCAAGATGTTGTACTTTAATATTTTTATATACAATTACAGGAAAGACATTGGGTAAGAAAAGCTCTTAACATGGGGAGAGGAAAAGTTGTAGTGAAGTCTCTGATGTAAGAAACAAATGTTTTCTCACAGAAATATGTGTTAACTCTTTGAGATACGAATGCCAGATTTCAAGTTTCTGTCAAGAAGTGTTAGGCAGGCACTCTCTCCAACTAGAGAGGGGAGAAATGAAGGAGAATTCCCCTTGTAAAAAAGCCGCTATTTATCATGTCCTCTTCTTCAGGGTACAGGTAGAGCAAGGAGGTTGAAAATGAAACTTAACCTTTTATATTTACATAAAAATGACTTTTTTTTTAACAAAGCAAGATGTGAGTAAAGGGTAAAACATTTAATCTAACCTGCTCTTATTTGAGCCACCAGCATCCTCGGTGAAAAGCTGTCAGGACTCTCATATCTGATAGCAAGGGCTGGCCACAAGCCTTACCAGGCAGTGAACCGGCCAGCACATTCAATTTTAATTAAATCCCTATGCCAGGAAAGAAAGCTTTGGAGGAAAGCAGGCTTTAGAGGTGCCATGTGTTCATGGAGTTGATCTATGTTCACAGGGCCATTTGGAATAAGTGCAGCTGGTGTGGACATTTAACTGACCAATTAAAAGAATTTCATCATTTGCCTCCTGCCAAACATTTGACATAACTACAAAATGATCTTTGAATTATGCACACCTTTATGGCTGCTGGTTCTCCTGGGAGGTAAGACTTTCTTCCTGAATTGTTCTCTCTTGTGAATTTAGGCCATCTCTTCTTTCAGTTTCCTGTCACAGGTAATAAATGAAAAATAAACCATCCCATTCATCTTGGAAAAAAAAAAAACACCAAGGACTCAGAGGTAATGTTTTTACTCCAATTCCAAAGAGGCTGGAAGAAGCCGATTTCAGCTGTCTAAGGCGAGCCACACTCTGTTGCTGCAGGTAATAAGATCTGCCTGAAACTCACCATCTGCACCTTCGCAGCCCCAGTTGCTATCAGGTTACATTTCTCATAAAGAAATTAAAGAAAAATCGAATCACACACCATATGCAGATCCATCTCCCCTGGTGTTATTTACATTTGCCTTTGCCATTATAACTATTAGGAGGAAGGATACTTGTGACCTGCACGACTGCTAACTAGAGGTAGAGGAAGAGCCCTATGGCACTGATGCCACCTTCACATCTTTGCTCACAAAGCCTTACCAGTTACCTCGGCAACAGAAACCAGAGGCTTATTGAGCCATTTCTCTTCATTCTGGAGTGTAGATTTTTTTTTAGAAGAAGGAAGGGAGAAAAAAAGAAAGAAAAAAGGAAAGAAGAAAGATATGAAAGAAGAAAGATATGACATTTTTAAATTTTTTCACAAATATTTCCCTTTTGATTAAAAAATTGGTGCTGCAAATAAAGGGCAGAACTGGGAAGTGATAGCTTTTATTAACATCATGTCTCTGCAAGAACCTAGAAAACTTCTTAGTTTTAAGTCTGTAGTCCATGGTATGATAAAGAATGGAGGGTGAGGAAAGTATACAATTTGGAAGGGCTCGTAAAATCAAGACTAATCTCTGTGTTGTAGTTTCATATCTGGCTTATTGATCATTAGCCTCTCTCAGGACATTGGCTCTTTTCCCATGGTGTATTTACATGCTATAATTTCTTTAAACAAAAGAGACATTAACAGGTCAGCCCAGGCCTCTGCCCAGCTAGTGAGCTGCCTTTCCTCCTCTCCTCCCTTGCATCATTACGGCTTTGACAATCTTCTCTTTCTCCTTTCCATCAGATCCTAGGTCCATTACAGATGTTCTTTTACCCTTAATATACCATGAAACCAGAATACTCCAAATTCAACACCTGTGTTTTAGTCTTTATGTACTAACTCTCTGCTCAACTCTTCTTTTTTAAACTCTAGCCATATTCACTACTTCTTTTTCTTTGTTTTTAATTTTTATTTTGGTACTAGCAATTCAACCCAGGGACATTCTATTTCTGAGCCATATCCCAAGTTCTATTTTACTTTTTTCTAATTAAAACAAGGTCTTGCTAAGTTGCTGTGTCTGGCCTCATACCTCCTATCCTCCTGTATCATGTACTGGAAACACAGGTGTGCACTGCCACACAGGACTTCACTGTTTCTTTAATAGTCTTCCCTGGTTCTCTAATTTTTTTTGGAGGGGAGGGATCTGGGGATGAAACCCAGAGGCATTTGACCTCCAAGCTACACCCCTGCCCAATTTCTTATTCTTTATTTTGAAACAGGGTCTCACTGAGTTTGCGAAGGGCCTCACTGAGTAGCTGAGGCTGTCCACGAACCACAATCCTCTGGTCTCAGCCTCCCAATGGTTCTCTAACTTTTGTGGTCTCCTCATCACACTTCCTCAAATCCATCCTTTTTTCTCACTTCTTCAGCTGTGACTTTAGTGCATGACCTTATTTTATTACTTTAAAAATTCCCTTCCTAGTATCTTTCTACTGGTTTGCTAAACTTTTTTATTTTTTTCAGTGCAGAGGATTGAACCAAGAGCCTCACACATACTAGGCAAGTACACCACTACTGAGCTAGGCCCCCAATCTACTTTACTAAACTTGCAACCATTCTTTCTTCTTATATTATAGTTTTTTAACAACATTTATGTCATTTACCTAGCCTTATTAAAATGTTGAAATTTTCATTAAAACTAAACCAAACTTCATAGCCGATGCTGCACATGCCCAGGCAATGATTTCCCAACTTCTCTTAACACTCCTCTACAGACAAGAAATCAGACCATATTGCTTGCTGGTTACTTGATCTCTTTTTTCTCCTAATCATTAATCATTCTATACCATCTTTTGTCAAAGCCCTTATTTCATATTTTTGCCTAATTTCTATCTATAATTCATAAAATGTTTAAAATCTCTTCTTAAAAAAAACAACTAGCCACCATACGCAGTTAGTACCATGCCCTTTCCATTGCTCACTGTAGCTACTGCACACCTCAGTAGTCTGTTAATAAATTGTTTGGCAATGGTTTTTATCTTGCCACTAAAAAAAATCTCCAAGTAGTGGAGTGTGTTTCTGTTGATGTATTTTCTCATATCAGAACCAGATATAAGACAGTCAAGAAATAGGAAGAAAGGAAAAGAAGAGGAAAGAGGAAGAGAAGCTTAAGGAAAAAAGGCAGGAAGCAGAGACAGAGAAAGGCATACGTCATTGTGGCAGCCCAGCACCCATCCACCCAGTCCTCTGGTAGTAATTTCACAGGAACTGCCTTCTTCCACTCAATCTATGTGCTTGAGGTGGACTTAATTCCACAGTTGGCTTCAAGGAGGGGCATATGGATTTTGAAAATATAAGTATTAACTTTTCCTGCCAATTCTGAATCCATATGCATTGAAAGCTCAAATATTTCATTTCAGAGATAGAAAATATTTTGTATTTGTTTTCCAACAATATGTCAGATTGGATGTTTAGTACACCTTTAGCATATATATCAACAATGTTAAAATGTCTGCTAAATATCCAGCAGGTGTTACATCTCAGAAGCCTAATCTATGCATGAGCTCATTAATTTCAATGATGCATAAACTCATTTAGCCATGCAAATGAGTCCTCAGATACAAGTTTATGTACTTTTTGTGAAAACTTGCTTGAACTTTTACCTAGAAAATCTTTTTGCACCTCTTGTATGTTGATATTCTTTTGTTGCTCATGACACAAAAGCTACTTTTGACTCATCATTTTCTTTTCCTTTCTGATCAGTCATAAAATCATTCCTCTGATGTGTTCTGGAATTTTATTTCTTTCCATCCCTACAGTTCTTAGTTCCATCATCATTTTTTTTCTTTATGGTATGAGATCCTAAAGAAAATCAAGGAAAGCTCCAACTCTTCACATTCCCTACCTGCCATGAGGCCTAGCAAGTTCACAAAGTCACAGATAAGATTCTGCCCACGCACGATTACAGATTACAATGATTTGAAGGTTTAACATAATGGCAGAGTTTTCTGGGTCAGTGGTACAATTCAGTGGTAGACCATTTTCCTAGTATATATGAGGCCCTGCGTTCAATCCCCAGTTCTGTAGAAAATAAAACTATGATCATGTTTCCCTTGAAATATAATATTTTAAAACTCTAACAAACTCAGAACCCAACTTATAGCATGGAAACTTGTGGGTTGTATTGTGTTCTTCAAAAAAAGTGAAGTTCTATGATCCAGATATTTTGAGTGTGATGTATTTCTGAAGCTTTGACTTTGCGGGTATAATCAAGACAAGGAAAATAACACTAGATTCGCTTTAATCCAATGACTGGTATGCTTATCTAAAGAGATAAATGTGGACAGAGGCACAGACATACAGATCTGAGACATACATAGGTACAGGGAGAATCCCACCATGGCAGTATTAAAGTATACATCTAAAGCCAAGAAACACTAAGGATTGCTGGCTACTACTTGGAGTTAAGAACAGATGAGGATCTTCCTTCAGAGAGAGCATAGTCTTATCAGCACCTTGACTTCAGAACTGTGAGACAAACTGTTACTAAGTTAAGACACCTGTTTGTGACACTTTATATGTCATCCCTGGGATGTTAACACAGTAACAATGGGCCAGGAATGAATAAAGGCCACCTTCTATAGAAGGGACTTATGACCTTCAGTTCAGAGAGCTCAGGACAGTCTCTGTTAACCCCTGTGGTTTCTGGTCATTAAGGCTAAATGTCAGATGCCATTTCTCATTCTTACAAGTTTCCAGTCTCCCTTTCTGGCATTATATTTGGCCCTTGTAAGAATTTGATTTTTGAGTTTGTGGTAACCTAGTATTTGAATATTTCTTTAATTTTCTATTATTATTTCAGAGTTGTTTTTGTTTTAGAAAATCTCTTGACCATACCATTTTGTTTTTGCTACTGCTGCTGTTTTTCTTGGTATATTTGATGACATTTGGGATATTGACTTTGTCTAAACAAAAAGAAAGAAGAGACAGAGAGAAGTTTTCAACAAGATATTGATATTTTATGTGGGGTAATTATTTATATTGGGATCTGCTTTGTGCCTTGTAGGATATTCAGAAGTGCCTCCTATGGTCATGACAACTGAAGTCACTCCATACAATATCATGGGTTCCAGCAGGGGATGGAAAAGAACAACAAACTCTTCCACACAGAGAACCAATGTCCAAGGCTTTTATTTCCTATCTACTCTCATGAATATAGAGTAGCACACTATAACAAATATCTAAAAAAAAAGAAAAGAAAACAGATTTCTCAAAGGGCTCCATGGTCTCAGCGCAATTTTGTCCCATGTTTCTTTACCTCTTAGCATGAAAGTTCTCTTCCTTTAGTCCATGACAAGGAGTGTTCAGTGTGCCCCAAGTTTCTTTGATCATTCAGACTTAATAGAAGGAACACTGATATCACTTATATTAATTTTGTCCCATTGCCACACAGACAAGAAGTCTTGACCCCCAGCTTAGTGTGAGCATGAAAACGTGAATAGTTGGCCAATGAAATATGAATGAAGCATTCTTTGAAACTCACGAAGAGCCATTAAAGAAGGGCTTACTCTTATTTGGTTCTTTTTTTCTCTTTTTTTAAAATACAAATTAACTCAGGAACAGCTACACTCTCAATCCTTTTTATTTTTTGTTGTTCAAACAGGGCTTTGCTAGGTTGTTGAGTGTTTCTCTCTGTTGTCAAGGCTGTCCTCCAACTTGCAGCCTTCCTGTCTCATTTTCCCAAGTACTGGAATTATAGGCATGTGCTTTCATGTCTAGCTTTATTAAGTTTTTTTTTTTTTCTATTTGAAGCCTGAAATTTGAACGTAATAGTTAGAGCTCTGGCTATCATGCTGAGGCAATTCACTAACAACAGGGGAAAATTAAGCCAAGTATGATGGTGCAAGCCTATAATCCCAGTACTTGGGAAGCTGAAAAAGGGGGATTGAAGGTTCAAGCATACCCTCAACAAGTAGTGTGACTCATCAACCTAGTAAGACTCTGTTTCAAAGTAAATATAAAATAGGGCTTGGGTTATACCACAGAGGTTGCCCAGGGTTCAATCCTCAGTACCAACCAACCAACCAACCAACTAAAAAACAAACACAGGAAAGTCTCTAGAAGAGAGGAACAGCCATATAATTTCAGAACTGTTTCTCTTAGGACTTTGTTTCAACAGAGAAAAATACACTCTTTTTTTTTTTTTTTTTTTTTTTTTTTGGTGGTGGTACTGGGGTTCCTGGAAGGCCATCTACCTCCGGGCTACACTCCCAGACCTATTTTTACATTTTTATTTGGAACAGGGTCTCCTAAGCCAGCGCGCGGCTGGCTTCGAACCTGCGCGATCCTCCTGTCTCTGCCTCCCAAGCGCGGGGATTACAAGCATGCGCCACCACGCCCGGCAAAGACAATTCTTTTTTTTTTTTTTTTTTTTGGTGGTGGTGGTGGTACTGGGCTTCCTGGAAGCCGTTCTACCTCCAGGCTATGCTTTTTTTTATTTGGAAACAGGGTCTCTTACCAGCACGGCTGGCTTCCAACCTGCGCGATCCTCCTGTCTCCGCCTCCCAAGCGCGGCGATTACAAGCGTGCGCCACCAGGCCCGGCTGAGAAAAATACACTTTTATCCTGTTCATGACACTCTTATTTCAAGTTTCCTGAAATATGGCCACTCCCACTTGATGCACAGCTCATACTAATTCTACAAATCCCTTCCTTTCAAAGTTTGCTTAATGATAATTTGCATTATTTCAATACTGGCTTTATTTATCATTATCTTAGTGTTCAAAATTTGTCAAAATGGTTTTATAATACATTAATAATAGCATATACCTTGTGAGGTGTAGTTGTAGCATGAATATGTATATGGGATAATGGCTACTCTGCTTTTTGATAAGTGATGCTATTATTATAAGAATAATTCTAATTCTAATTTTTATTTGATATGAAGGTGTCTTTACTTATTATCCATCTAATCCAACAAGATAATTACAGTGGTCTTTAAAGAGTCTTCTTCAGGGGTTTAGGATACTTGTCTGAATGAAAGTTTTTTTTATTATTTTTGATATTGGGGATCGAACCTTGGAACCTGGAACCCGGGGCCATTTTACCTGTGGGCTACTTCCCTAAACCCTTTTTATTTCTTATGTTGAAAAAGCCCTCTAAATTTCTGAGGCTGGTTTCAAAACTGTAGTCCTCCTATCTCAGTCCCCAAAGTACTGGAATTTTAGGCATGTGCCACCACTCCAGACTGGATGAAATGTGTCTAACTTAATTATTTTATTTTGTGTCATATTAAATATTATACTAAACACTGAAGTTAATATTTTAAAATTTTCTCCAATGACACAAAATATTATAATATTTAATGTTTTAAATTTCAAATATGAAACTTTCCTTTAGGTGACTAGATCTGAAATCTGACTGACTATTGACACCATCAGTGACACTTTAAAACTTAGAGATGCCACAGGATGACGCTCAGAAATTCTGATCTAATTATGATGGGTACCACCAGAAAACTGGGAAATTTTTAAAGTCCACTGGTTGATTGAATGCCACAACAATGTTTGAGCCCCACTGCTTTACCTAATAATAAAGACATGCACTTTCCCTACTATTTGCTACAGACATCAAAGTCCAGGGGCTCTGGTCCCGGAAGGGGTGAGCAAATAGGGGCTTGCCAAGATGCCTGGGTGCTAACCAGCTAAGCAAAGTGATTAGAGGATTTTCTTCTTTTTTTTTTAAATCAAAATCTCCCTTTCAGTTATTCTCCTGTCGTTCATTACCATTCTAAAATAGGAGAAGGATTTACTGTTTAATTAAAAAATACTGTATATAAATCCTCAGACTAACAGCTGAAAAGAGATTATCCCAATGCCTCGGCATCCAGATGGATTGCTCAGACTTCCAGAACCCAGTGTTCATCTCACCTTAGCAGTGACCTTTCTTATTGCTGCCACTGTTTTCACATGTTGAAAAGAGGGCAAGACTGGAAGCAAAGAAAAATAAAATAGCTATTTTTATACACCTTGGAAACCACCTGTTAAGAAGTTACAGGGTGAAATAAGACTATAAGCAATAATGGACTCTGGTGTGGTAATGCAATTCTGTAATCCTAGTATTTGGAAGGCTGAAACATGCGGATCGCAGGTCAAGGCCAGTTGCAGTAAGTTAGTAAGGCTCTCTACTACTTAGACTTACTCTTTCAAAATAAAAAGTAAAACAGGCTAGGGGTTTAGCTCAGAGGTAAAATACCTCTGGGTTCAATACCCAGTCCACACACAAAAAAAGGGAGAATAGATAATACTCTATTTTTTAGAATAGTAGGTATTTCTTTTCTTTAGACTTAAAATAGTTGATTTTATTTTATTTTTTATTGGTGCATTGTAGTTATAAATCTTAATGGGGTACAAGATGATAGAGGCATACATTCACACATCAGTTATTTAGCCCTTCCCCATTCCCTCCCCCTCCCTCCTTCTCATGTTTGGCTTAATGATTGACTTTGATATGTTTATGAATGTACATCATGTACATTCAGAAATTTTCTTCTTCCCTCTATCTCCATCAGTTAGGTTACCTTATTTTCTCCTCTGTGGTGTCTTTTTCTTTGTTTCTCTTTTCTATGAGAAAACTGATTTCAAAATTGTTCATTTTCTTCAAAATTCATCTTGCTTAAAAAAGAAAGCACAGCTTGTAACAAATCTATACCTGGAGGTTTGTTCTAAGATACACAGAAAGCATATATCATTGCCTTTAGGTGAATATACCCATTTCTGGTGTTCAACAGTTTTTGAAATGGTTCCACCTCAAAAATAAAAAATAGAGTTTGAAACTTGGAGTTATTTATTTATTTATTTATTTATTTATTTATTGTGATACTAGGTATTAAACCAGAGACATTCTACCTCTGAATGACATCTGCAGCCATATTTATTTTTTATTTGAAACAGGTTCTCACTAAGTTATAGAGGGCCTCAAGAGGTTGCTGAGGCTGGCTTTGAACTTGTGATTCACCTGTCTCAGCCTTCTAAGTACTGGGATTACAGATGTGCACCAAAATACTCAGCTCAAACAGTTTTATGTAAGAAGACCAAATTTGATATCCCCTTAACTTGTTTGTAAATACATTTTTACCTATTTTATAGGGAACCCTTATGTAAAGTGTATTAAATGAGTTTGTACAGCTCCATGATTTAAAACAGGAAACATGAGCATTCATGTTAACAACCTCATAGCTCAAGAGAAGAGAACATTTCCAGCCCTCAGAGACCCTCCTATCTCTTCTCAATCCCCATCCTTCCTTCCTACTAAAAGCAACCATCTCCAGAACGGTATCATAAATGTTTCTTTATTTCTCCTTAGAGATTACCTAAGCATGTATCTGTCACTAGAATTAGTTTTGTCTAACGTGAAACTTATATACATTTATATATTATTCATGTATATGTATGCAAATTTTATATAAATACAACTATAAAGTATATTTGAGGGGAAACAGCCTCTTTCAATGTGATTTCCTATCGTTGTATTCATTTAATATTGATGGTACATATTATTCTATTTTGTGAATACACCAGAATATATTTAATCCATTTCTTCTTAATATATAGCTGGATTGTTTGAAATTTGAGAACTTCATAAATAAGACTCCTCTAAACATTTTTGTGTCAGTATTTTAGAGCCTTCAACTGAGGTTAGTGTGACACTGAGGACCTTACATACAAAGTATTGTGGATATCATTAGCAAATGTGCTGATAATAAGAAAATTGCTTAACTTAAACATTAATGAATGCCCACGATATTCAGAACACACTTTTACCACCTACAAATAAGAAGTCACAACTTCTTACCTAGGAGCTCGTTCTTAAACACTAAATCCATTGACTAGAGGAAAAGCTGAGTTCTCATGAGTCAGGATTCAGCAGCCCCATGGCACATATAAATGGTAATGATTTTGTGAGTCCTTTCTCAAAGAATCACATGTAAATTTATTTAAGTTATCATCCATTGGGAAAAAAAGGAATTACTCTCTGATATTTTGAAGAGTACTGGGAACAGCTTCAAAGTTGATACTGATACCCAAATGCCTGGAATGTCACCATCGTCCTCTGATTAGAGTAGAGGTTAGGTGGGTAGGTAGTGTCTTGAATCTATGCTCAGCTCACAATGCCTTAGGTCTACGGACTGAACTGATGGTAATTTCCAGAGTTTATGAATATATAATTGTAAGGCACATAACATAGTGGATGTCTAACCTATAACATTGGTACTGTGGTAAAATAAAAGTAAAAGCTGCTAAAACTACTTACCACCCCTCACCTCAACAAAACACCAAATAAAAACACTACCTGTTTCAAAAAATGCCTGAGATTAGTGTGACCTTTAAAAATGTAGCATATTCAAGGACAATGGTTCCATTATATTCGTATTGAACTTACCAACTGGCCAAGAAGAACATAAGTCAGACACCCCTAGTACGATACAAGAGACTGCTTCAGATTTGACCAAGGAGTATCCTGCTCACAACTGCAATGTCACATATAGCTTCTTATCTGAAATATATTAACATAATTCCAGGTATACAGACAATAATATAGCAAATGCATTCCTTTTTCACATCTGTGGAGAAGGAGAGATAAAAATTCATATTCACATGCAATGGATAATGTATATATGCATTATCTTGCACAGGGTCATATTAATTCCCTCAATCTCTGTCATAATACAGTCCAAAGAGAGCTGAACAACATGACATTTGGTCTACCATATTAATGATATCAATTAATCAGACTAAATGAATAAGAAGCAAAAATCTCATTGTAGGCTGGCATACAACATGTGGATTTCTACTACTTTGAAGATACGACACAGTAGACCCTCTGATATTTAATATGTCTCTCATGCAAAAAGTGTTATGTATGTTTTAAGACAAGCCCTGGTAGGAGAATTATTACATGGCCACCTAAGATTCTGTAGAAAATGCCATGATATCTGTTGTAGAAATGTACAAATCAATTGAAACATAGGCCTGCTGTAATAGCGGTCATTGGTACAGATGGAGTGACTACCTGGGGCACATTAAGCAGCCATGCAGCTTCTTTTTTTTTTTTCTGGTGGTACTGGGGTTCCTGGAAACCCTTCTACCTCCGGGCTACACTCCCAGATCCATATTTATACTTTTTTTAAATTTGGAAACAGGGTCTGTTAAACCAGTGCAACTGGCTTCAAACCTGATTAATCCTCCTGTCTCCGCCTCCCAAGCGCAGTGATTACAAGCGTGCACCGCCACGCCCAGCTTGCAGCTTCTTTTAAGTAGAGTTCTACAAAGATGCAGCAATCACAAGTCAGGTGAACACAAGCAGTAATCCATCAAACGATGGAATTATGCATTATGACTCAGTCAAAAGCAGATCAGGAAGTGAACAGACGCTCCATGAGCAGGTAATCCAAGCTCTAATGCCTTATTCCACAGTTGTGCCAGATTCTCCTCTTTGGCTTTTATTTGTATCCATTAACAGGAGAGAGGTGATGATCATACTGGGCAGAATAATGTACTCCCAAAGATGTGTTTATCCTAATCCTCAGAAACCCTGAATATGTTAGGTTAGGTTTTATGTACACACACACATATACACACACACTGTTAGAACTAATAAATTCGGCATAATTGCATGATGCAAAATCAATAAATCAATGCACAAAAATAAGCTGCAGTGTGTGTGTGTGTGTGTGTGTGTGTGTGTGTGTGTGGTACTGGGATTGAACCCAGAGCTATTCTACCGCTGAGCTACACCCTCAGCCCTAGTTAATTTTTTAATTTTCAAACAAGGTCTCATGAGGTTGCTGAGAGTCTTGCTAAATTGCTGAAGCTGTCATCAAACCTGTGATCCTCCTGTCTCAGTCTCCCAAGTACTCCCAAGTACTGGGATTACAGGTGTATGCCACCTCGTCCACACAATAAGTTGCATTTATGATGACAATTTGTAAAACAAAATTACAAGAAAATATTCTCAATTATAATAGCACGACAAAGAGTATAATAATTAAGAATAATCAAGAAGATAAAAAGACTTGTACATTGGAAATTATAAAATGTTGCTGAAAGAAATTAAAGACACAAATAAGCAAAGAGATATATCATGTTCACGATTTAGGAGACTTAATGTTATTAGAAAGTTAGTAGTACCTAAAGTGATCTACAAATTCAGTGCAATCCCAGTATGTTTTTCAGAAGTAGAAAAAACTCATATTGCTATAAAATTTCAAGGAACCTGAAATAGATGAACCACTTTGAGAAACAAACATAACTGGAAGTTTTACATATATCAATTTCAAAATATATTAAAAAGCTACGGTAATTAACTAGAAGAGTATTGGCATATAGGCAGACATATAAAATAAATGGAACAGAAGTTCAAAATTTCTGTGCATTTATTTCTTGTACTTAACTATGTTTTGGAACTTACTAAGCAACTTCTCTATACCCTAGTGGGGTAACCAGAGTTTATAATAACCAACTATACATATTTAATAAGTTGAAAAGAGAAGCTCTATGGCTCCAAACTTAAAGCGATGAGATGGAAAAGCTAATTACCCTTATTTAATCAGAACACACTGTGTACATGAATTAAAATATCGCATTGTAATTCATAAATATGTCCAGTCATAAGTTAATCAAAACTTCAAATAAATGTTTAAGGAGACTGACATACTACCCTGATTCGATCCTTATATATTTTGTATATATGTGTGTGTGTGTGTGTGTGTGTGTGTGTAAAATTATCACAATGTATCCCATAGATATGCACAGTTTAAATTATAAAAGTAAATAAGTAGAAACAACTAAAACAAACTACTTTTGTGTGGAAAAATCAATAGTTAACAGAGTAAAAAAAAGAAAGTATTTGTAAAACATGTATTTGAAAAAGTGCTACTATCTATTATATGTGACAAAGTCCTAAAACTCAGCAACAACAAAATGACCTGATTGAAAAAATGAGCAAGGGGAGCCAGGCATGGTGGCACATGCCCATAATCCTAGCACTTGAGTGTCTGAGAAAGAATTACATGTTCAAGGCCACTGTTCAATAACTTAGTGAGCTGGGCGTGGTGGCGTACGCTTGTAATCCCAGCATTAGGGAGGCTGAGACTGGAGGATCATGGTTTGCGGACAGCCTCAGCTACTAAGTGAGGCCCTCTGCAACTCAGTGAGACCCGATTTCAAAATAAAGAATAAAAAAATAGGGCAGGGGGTGTAGCTCAGAGGTCAAATGCCCCTGGGTTCCATCCCCAGACCCTCAAAAAATAAAAAAGTAGTGAGACAGTTTAAAAAATAATAATACAAAAAGGGCTGGAGCTATAGCTCAATGGTAGAATGGAGCTATAGCTCAATGGTAGAATGGAGTGGAGCTATAGCTCAATGGTAGAATGCCCCTGGGCTGAATTCCCAGTACCACCACCACCACCACCACCACCAAAAAATAAAAAAAGAAAGAAAGAAAGAAAGAAAGAAAGAAAGAAAGAAAGAAAGAAAGAAAGAAAGAAAGAAAGGAGAAGAAAAGCAATGCAAAAAGGGGCATATTATCTAAATATAAAATTCTCAAAAAAGGTATAAATGGACAATAAGTATATGAAAAATGCCCAAGATCTTTAGCTACCAAGGAAATGCTAATAAAAAATACATTGAGATTTTTTAATTTCATCCTAGTCAAAATGGTTATGATCAGAAAATCAAAACATGACAAATGCTGATAAGGATTGAAGAAAAGGGGACCCTTAATCAATGTTGGTGGGAAATGTTAATTATTACAACCACTAGGTGGAAACAACAGTGTGGCTTTTCCTTAGAAAGCTAAAAATAGCCAGGCACAGTGCACATGCCTGTAATCCTAGTACTAAGGAGGCTGAGACAGGAGAATCATCTGTTCCAGGCCACTGGGTTTTAACTTAGTGAGAGCCTGTTTCAATTTCAACATGATATATATGTGTGTGTGTGTGTGTGTGTGTGTGTGTGTGTGTGTGTGTGTATGGAATGTAGCTAATGATAAAACATCCCTGGGTTCAATCCCTAATACCTCCCCACACAATTAAACAAAGATCTACCATATTAGCTCGCTATATCACTTTTGGGTATTCATCCAGATAAAATGAAGTTGGCGTGCAAAAGAGGTATTTGCATATATGCATTTATTGCAGCACTATTCACAATAGCCAAGTTGTGGAATCAACCTAGATACTCATCAACAGATAAATGGGTAAAGAAAATACGGTAAACAGCCATAAAGAAGAATGAAATCATGTTATTTGCATGAAAATGAAAGGAACTGGAAGATAATACATTAACTAAAATTAGCCAGGTACTAAAAGACAATTATTGCATGGTCTTTTCTGTCCATATATGAAAACTAAGAAAAAGGCTTGGAAATGCAAGAGAAAAGTAATAGAATAAGTAACTGGTCTGCAGAACCTAGGAGAAGAGGCAGAAGGGGGGGAACGAGAGAGGGTAGAAAGGAGAGTATGATTAAAGCATAATATATGTATGTATGAAAATGTTACAGTGAAACCTGCTGATCTGAACAATAAATATATGTCAATTTTTAAAATAACAAGTGCTAATGAGGATCTGAAGAAAGGGCAACTCTTATTCACTGACTTTGGGAATATAAATTAGTACAGCCATTGTGGGAAATAGTGTGGAGGTTTCTCAAAAAGTTAAAAATAGAACAACTACATGATCCAGCAATCTAGCAACTAGAGACAGCTCCAAAGGAAATGAAATCAGTATATTGAAAATACACCTCCATTCCCAAATTTATTGCAGGACTAACAACGAATTAGCCTGTGTGTCCATAGATGGATGAATGAATAAACTGTGATTACTATATTTAAATATGTCATATATGTATCCCATTTTCTTTATTAATTTACTAATCTAAAGACATAGTATTATATATATGTTTATATATAATCAAATTTGTAATCTTTCACCTATTAGCAAGGCAAATTTTATATGTGTATATGCAAAAAATATATTTATATATGTATTATTTATATATTTATTTTATATAATATGATACATATATCAGATATATTTTATATCATATATTATATGTATTATAAATTATCAGATACATTCATAATACTTTAGCTATTAAAAAAGCAAAATTCTAGCTTAGGTTAGCTCCATGTGGTTAAGTATTAAATAATTCAATTTTATTGATTAATATAGTTACTTTAGGAATTTCATAATAGATCAAGGGCTCTAACAGAAGATGTAAAGTTTTCAAATGTTAAATATGGAAAATGCATTAATTTAGTTTTCATTTCAAAGTACTAATGTTTGATGCCCTAATGAGTGTCTCTTTACTTCTTTTCTCAAGCCTGATTAACTTTTCACTTCCTTTTAAGTTTGCCAAAACTCTTCATCAAGTTAGTAAAGGTTAGTAGATAATTAATACTCAAAATGCTCAACATTCCTGGGTTCAGTCTCCAGTAATATGTGCATGCATGCATACACACACACACACACACACACACACACACTCACACACACACACACACTTACACATGCACAAAAGAATAAACAATTTAAGGGTGTAGAATAATTTTATTGGAAGGATCTTAGGCACTGAGGCTCACTATCAGTTTCAGACATTAGTCTATTATTACTGTACATTAGCTATGTATACTATGTCAGCTTGTGTATCGAGGGAGATAAATAGGACACAAAAATGTCCTTATAAAATTTATCATTTATTTCTGAAACAAACTTGGAAGAAATAGAGATGAAACTGAAGGCAAAAGGAAACTCTAAGGAATCTGTATATTGGAATTCAAGAAGATACTGTTCACAAACAAGAAATGCTTCAGCTAAAGTAACAAATACTGGAGTTAATGTTTTTAGAATGAGGTTTTGTTCCTTTGCTTTTGTTTCTTCATCTAAGATGGGAGAAGCTAACATTTCAAGAAGAGAAAATAATAGAATTGAAGAGCAGATTAATAAAAACATATTAGAAAGTATAGATAACCGTCGTCACTCCAGCACGTTGCATGGACAAATAAATATTTGATTTTATCCATCAGAGCGAGACAAAGAAAAAGTTTCAAAACCAGTTTCTTCCTATCACATCAGAATATATTTATATTATTTTCAGCCAGAAATATAATGTTGTTGCTTAGGCTTAAAACCCGATCATAGTTTACACTTTTAATGATTTGAAAAAAAACTGAATAAAATTTAAAAATCGGAAGATACATGAAATAACATCTATTTAATAAATTTATAAAACCTTTGCCCCGCTCTACTCATTAAACTTCTGTCAGTCATTCAAGGACTTATATCTCCATTTCCAGATGAATAATCAATTCCCACTTCTGATTTTGTATTTTCATAAGTAGTTTTGGTTTATGTCAAAATATAGAATTATAATCAATAAAAATATCAAAGAGCTGGGTGTGGTGGACATGCTTTTAATCCTAGTACTTGGGAGGCTGAGACACAATGACTGCGGGTTCTCAGCCAGCCTCAGTTACTTAGTGAGGGCCTCCGAAACTAGTAAGATGGTTTCCAAATAAAAAATAATAGGGCTGGCAGTATAGCTCAGATGTAGAATGCCCCTGAGTTCAATCCCCAGTAATAAAAAAAATATATATATATATATATATATATATATGTATATATATATGCAGATTACATTTGCATTTTCTCCTTGAACTCTAAAAAAATAAAGTTAATTGTATTACTGAATCATAAGAACTACAAACTACATATAGATTGTGTTTTCCTTTTGTGTTGATAAATATTTGGAAACTGTAAATATTTTAAAATATATACTTATACCTAGAATATATTTTAATATGTTTACTATTTTTAATGGACTTCTTAAAACATTTTGGAAAACATTAGTAATTAATTACTAAAATGTTATTTAAAATTTGAAATACATGTCAAATGTCCTAATAAAAGAATTTTCCATGAATAATTTAGGCACACTTATGAGTTCATAAGTGAACTCATATCTTTCCCAGATAATATAGTTATTATTAATGATTCTATTAAATGAGTTTTAAAAAGTGGATGTAGAGAAAACTCTTAGTAGAATACACAGCCAAAAAATTATAATAATTTAATTAAAGTTTTAGTGATATGTTACCCAGTTATTTCTCCCAACAACTGGCTGTAGGAATAATCAAATGTTTTAAAACTTTAAATGGATCAATATTTTATGAAAAGCAATGGCCCAAAACTACATAGCTAAGCAGCAAAACTTTATGTGCAATGCCGGGGTGGCTCATGCTTGTAATCCCAGCGCTTGGGAGGCTAAAAGAGGAGGATCGCTCAGGTTCAAAGCGAGCCTCAGCTACTTAGTGAGGCTCTCAGCAACTTAGTGAGATCCTGTTTCAAAATGAATAAAAAAATAGGGCAGGGGGTGTAGCTTGGAGGCTGAATGCCCCTGGGTTCCATCCCCGCACCCGAAAAAAAACCAAAAAACTTTATGTGCAATTACATATTGCAAAACATTTACACTAGTAGACATTGTATTCTCTTTTCCTAAATTATAGTTGTATTTTCTGTTTGAAGAATCATAGGCTAAACACAATTGTGTTCAATTCATGGCAAAATAGAGAAAACAGCAAAAAAGATTGGTTATATCAATTCAGCCAGCATATGCTGGATCCTGGGAAGATTAACTTTAGCACTGTATCTTGAAATAAATTATTATGCTACCCTGATATAGATAATAGAGACAATGAAAAAAATGAAATAATTGCTAATCAAATTTAGGTGAGAGATAGTCCTATTTGTGTATGTATTTGATTAGAAAAGTAGATATTTCTTCAAATGATTTTCTACTATAATGAAATTTGCATTTAGCAATTGTTTTTATTTATATATATTGAAAATTTGAGTGCTTTGAACATTATATTACTAAAAATATACAAATATTATGTCAGAGAAAAAATGTTCTTTGGGGAACTCATGAGAAAGTGAATGAAATGTGGGTATTTCATAACCTGAGCATGTATATATTTACTTGTGTTCTAATTTAACAGAGAATAAAGTAACTCAGAGGTAAAATTTTGAATATGAAATTAAGCTTGTTAAAGTACATCTCTAGTCACTTCCCATTCGAGGTGGCTTTGATACACAGTTCTGATCAAAGAGTCCTAAGGGAATGCTTGCTGGGCAGAATTCCAGAGAATTTGAGTTTTTTTCTGGTTTTATAAAAAGTGTATAGATTCAGTACGTACATCTTTTCCTCCCTTTATTGCATCTTCTTTTCTTTCTGATGTAACCTATCTTACCTGGAATACTGATTAGAAGACTGGCAATACAGTAGCTATTTTGTACTGTAGGGAGGAAGAAATAAACATGACGAAAAAGAGAACAAAGATAGAATAATTCTGTGTCTCTAATGCCCAATGTCTGAGCTGTCCTGCCCAAGGCTGCCTAACAAAGATTTTTTTATGGCAAAAGACTGAGACTTCTGAGTCAAGCCTATTAATATAGTTTTCCGTTGCTTGCAGCCAAGTACAATCTTAGCAGATACAATTCTAATCACACCAGGTAGGCAACTGCCTCCTCTACCAATTACTAATCTTGTTTGAGTGCCAAAGCCAATGCAATAAACTTTCTAGGAGAATGCCGGTATAACTTTGCTTAATACAGACATCAGTGCTAAAAGTCTTTAAAAATGCCAGATTCTGGAACTATCCTGAATAATTTTTTCAGAAACTTGCTTACCATAGGAAATGCCACACACAGCCAAAAGGATTGGTTGGCCCAAGGTGATTTCATTGATAGACTATCGAAACAATTGTTTAGAGCAAAGAATTACCAGCTGGGCGATGTCTCTTTTCTTCTAGTCTTATTTTTAGCATGTTTTATAATGTAACGTCAAACAAGATAAGGTAGAAAAAACTCCAACTTGGCCCATAATGGTGCATGACAAAATATCATGAAACAAAAGTGAAAAGATGTGAAAAGAATTTCTGACCTGAATTCATTCTTTAGATTATACTTGACAGAACAATGAGAAATGACAATGAAAAATGACCTGCCAGGGAAAATGATCCAGTATTATTTGCTGCTATGTGACATTATGCTATTAAATAACAGTTCTGATTTTAAAGTGGTAAGAAATTAAATTTTTTTTAAAAAAAAACATAGAAAATGCACATACTCAATGAGAATTATTTCCAGTGCTTAAGTTTTTCCAGGGCTAACGATGTTAATGACAAATTCAATGGAGGGCAGATACCACAACTTTGTTGTTTAAATATCTCCCTTTTCACTGCAGAAAATGGAGGGGAAATATCAGCAACGTTTGAATGGAAAGATAGGAGAGGAGGAAGGCTGAATTTGATTAATGAGGGTCTACATCCAAATATGTGTAAAATTATGAATATGGCATGGTTATCCTGGACAATCATTGGTGGGAGGGGGGAAGGGAAAACAGGGGCGGGGGGGAGAGGGCACCAAGTATAGTTTAAATGTATACCATTTATGTTCAATAAAACATTTAATAAAAAATAAAAGGAAAAAATTAAAAAATTAAAAAATCTCCCTTTATAAAATACATTAACAATATACAGCAAAAGTATTTAATATAAAAGACTTAAACTAAAATATTAGTATAATTCAGTTTTATAATTATATTTTGTCAAAGATGAGACTGATATTTAGTTAGAACAAATTAGAGACAGGAAAATGGAAATTTATCTTAGAAAAGATTAAATATGTCCAAGGTTGGTTAAAAGCATCTAAAAGAATTTCAAGATCCGAAGTGCTACAAAGCATTACTAAAATGTGCTTCAGTGTGCTGTATGGCTTAGATATGCAGTGTTGGTTAAAAAGAAACATTCAAATTAGTTATCAAATTTAGAAATTTAACAGATTTGGAAGAAGGAGTATGTTTTAGCAGTGAGGAAGGGCATGAGATTCACTTATTAGATACAAAGCTAGAAAATGAACTGAACTGAACTCATTTTATGACCTAAAGCAAATCTTCATCTCAGTTTTCTTAGCTGTAAAACTGAGTGTAGACGAAGGTCAGTTTTTGTTTCCTCACCTGCCTTACTCAGTGAACAGGAAGTTCTCTTCCAAGTGGATGCAGAAGAGCTTGAAGAGGGAAGTACCCTGAACATGAAAGCTACTGCACACTAGAGCTGCATGTATATTCCCTGGGTTTCACTGTTACCATCGACAGCGACCACTTGCAAGTATGATTATCTTTGACTTACAGTCAAGCACAAACTATTAAACTGCAAATATATATTTCTATTTAGCAATTTTGAGGTGGAATTGATTTCATATCACCAATAAGTATGTTACCGTACTCTATATACATGTTTATGCCATTTTAATAATGTCATTAAAATGGATATTATTTTGTACTCAATTATTTATAGATATCTTTAAAGAACCAAGTATACACAATATGGTGTTTTAACCTGAGTGAAATATATCTGTTTAAGCCGGGCGTGGTGGCACACGCTTGTAATCCCCACGCTTGGGAGGCTGAGACAGGAGGATCACACAGGTTCAAAGGCAGGCTACTTAGGCTCTCAGCAACTTAGTGAGACCCTGTTTTCAAATAAAGTATAAAATAGGCCTGGGAGTATAGCCCAGAGGTAGAAAAGCCCCTGGGTTCCACCCCAGTACCATTAAAAAAAAAAAAAAAAAAAAAAGCTCACAAGCTGGGCATGGTGGCGCACGCTTTAATCCCAGCATTTGGGAGGCCGAGACAGGAGGATTGCGGTTTGCGGACCGCCTCAGCTACTTAGTGAGGCCCTCTGCAACTCAGTGAGACCCTGTTTCAAATTAAGAATAAAAAATTGGGCAGAGGGTGTAGTTCAGTGGTCAAATGCCCCTGGGTTCCATCCACAGACCCGCAAAAAAAAAAAAAAAGAAATATATCTGTTTATTTAGAAATCAATATTTATTTATTTATTTATTTAGGTACTGGGGATGGAAACTAGGGGCTTTCTACCTCTGAGGCACATCCCCAAACGTATTTTTATTCTTTATTTTGAAACAGGGTCTCACTGAGTTGCAAAGGGGCTAAGTAGCTGAGGCTGTCCGCAAACTGCCAGCCTCCTGTTTCAGCCTCTCAAACGCTGGGATTACAAGCTTGTACCACCATGCCCAGCTCTAGGAACTGATTCTTAATGGTGCTTGAAAATAAAAAAGCTGTTTTATATTGTGTGGGTTGGAGGTGTTGTTGTTGACTTTAGATGATGCAATTCTAAATAGTTTCTGGTTTATGTAGTAGTAGGGATCGACATCTTCCAGAAAGGTTAGAGTGGACTCATGGTTACCTTAATTACTTCCTTTCTCTTTTCCTATTTTCCTCTTTATTTTGCTATTTCTTGTTATTTTTTCTTTTCCCTTATTTTACTTTTTCTTCTCTTCTCTCTCTCACCTCCTTTCTCTCCCTTCCCTCCTTTCTTGCTTCTTTTTTCATCTTTCTGTTTTATCTCCTTTCTTCCTATGTTTTCTCCTTCTCATCTATCTCAAAAGCCTTCCTCCTATCTACCTTGCTCCTTTCCGTCCAACCATTCATGTATTCATCTTATCTTCTTTCATTTCCTTTCTTATAATAACATTTACTGGACTATGTCCCACTATGTGCCAGATGGCATTCTCAATATTGGGAATCCTGAAATAAATGGCACATGATCTCTAAGAAATGGAGAATGTGTCACTGAATGTGTATCTAAAAAAAGGAAAAGAAATCTAAAACTCCTTAGTTAAGTCATACAAAAGATAATGGAGAAAGAGGTATGGGCTGGAAAATGAAGCCTATGTGAAACCTTTCATTTCTATCCTTCATCTTTACTTTCAGAGATCTGTAGTGCAGGCCTGAGCCCTCTCCCCCACTTTGATACACTATGATAGATGTTATCACCATATTTAGAATCACTGTATCTGCAAAGCTCAGGGTTTTTCTTTCAATAGTAGCCTATTCTTTTGTCATTAAAAACTCATTCCAAAAAGTCTTCGGATTTTCAAGCATCAGAGACCACTTGCCTGTATTTCTAAAACCCTGTTTATTACCAAAAAAAAAAAAAAGTGGGGGGACAATTTTCAGAACTGGCCCATGGTTCAGCTTCTGGGAATTGACTAGTGGATCCTTTTTTCTTTCTTTTTTTTTTTCTTCTTTTTTTTTTTTTTTTGGTGGTACTGGGGTTCCTGGAAACCCTTCTACTTCCGTGCTACACTCCCAGACCCATTTTTATACTTTTTTATTTAGAAACAGGGTCTCTTAAACCAGCGCAGCTGGCTTCAAACCTGTGTGATCCTCTTGTCTCCTCCTCCCAAGCACGGGGATTAGAAGCCTGAGCCACCATGCCCAGCAGACCAGTGGATCCTTAAGAGTGCTTTTCATACCTGAGGCCTTAGGTTATGCTGTATCAGTTTAAAATCTGAGCTGGAGCCTCAGTATCTAAGGTCAGTCACACAGGTCCTGAATAGCTCCATTACTCACCTCTAATAAAATCCCTGAGAATCAAGTCTAGGTGAGCTTCCCTTGTGAAAAACAGTTTATATGTGTGGCTCTACATTGTTCTTGGGAAAATTAGGCTAGCCTCCGAGAGACCACATGTGAAAGCCTGAACCTGGTTCTTCCTGGTTCCCTTATTCATGTGCCTTTTTACTTTGGTGATTTTTTTTCAATGTATAAAGTTATAGAAATAAATATAACAACTTTATTTGTCTTTTGAGTTCTAATGATTAATAAACTTGAGGGTGTTTTTAGGAACAATACAACAAGATGCCTGCCCCTTTAACTGTACTCTCTGGAGACCACACATTATACTGTGGTCATGCAAGATGGTACCATTGGGAGAAACTAGGTGAAGGTAAGTAAGATTAGTATATATTTTTCTAACAACAACATGTGAAACTATCACAAATGATATTAAAATAAAACATTCCAAATAACTCTTTTACCTGTACCCTTGTGTTATATGCATTTTTATCAATTAAATTTTAATAAAAATCATCTTAAAATTTCTAGATTTTGACACACATATTCTGAGACAGAACTACTGAAAAGATGCTGATTGTCAGTAAGAGGCAGACATTTAAAAGTTGTTCTAAATTACTTTATAACAAGTGCTAAATTACTCTATATGCCCTTTATATAATAGCCAGAAATATTTATGCATTCATTTGATGATGAAAAATTTTTATTACTAATGCAATTCTTTTTCTTTTCAACTTAGAGTGAATGTTTTCCCCAAGGGCTCCTCAATCTCTTCCAGAAATAAGCTTTCATAATTCAGTCCCATCGTTTTGCTGGAAGTGCTCAAACATGTTATAAAAAATTAGACATAGACTAGAATGTTCCCTTTAAAATAAAAGAGAAATAGAATAATCCCCACTCAATCAATTCAAAATGTATTTATTGGATGCTTATTTAATGCTAATGTTGTATCAGGAATCACAAAATTAGCAAAACATTATAAAGTAGGATCCATAGCTTATGAATCTTATAGCTGTGCTACTATAAGGTATATGCTACTATAAACTATGTCTAGCTTCTTATCCTATTTAGCTTCTTATCCATGCTCTTATCAAGTTATTCTTTCTTTTTTTTTTCTTTTTTATTGTGGTACTGGATATTTAACCCAATGGCATTCTACCTCTAAGCTATACCTCCAGCTGGTTTTTATCTTTTATGTTGAAATAGGGTCTTACTAAGTTGCCAAGGCTGGTCTTGTACCTGCAAATCCTTCTGTCTCTGCCTCCTATGTACTAGGATTACAATCATGCACCACATGCCCAGCTAAGTTATTCTCACTGACTACAACAAATTAATTAATTTTTATAATTATGAGTGGATATTCTAACTAAAATTATAGCATCTATTAATATGAAGGAAGATTAATACATGATCATACCCCTAAAAAAGCTGTATGTAGCAATTTGTCATTTTGATACATGTACCAAATTATTTATTAAATTGAGTAAAATATAAGCAATCATGCTAATGTGCCTTATCAAATGTTCATCCAGAATATCTGTACAATAATTTTCTAAGAAACTTTTTTTATGTGTATGTTTTTATAAAGTATAAGTTTTTAAATTAGGTCATTAGTTATCTCATATGTCAATTATTGGTGAATATGTTAACTAAATACATATGAACAGATTATTTTGTAAGAAAGAGGTAGCATATTTTAAAAAAGGAGGACTGACAACACCTCATTCATTGTTCACATAAAAGGCTTTGTTCTTGTAGTAAGTTTCATGTATTATCAATAAAATTAGCCAAATATTAATGATTTTGATAAAACAACTATGTGAGATATATTGCACAAAAGTTCTGAGGTAAAGTTAATAATAGCCATTTGGATTAAATATAACATACATCTAATTCAAAAAGTATCTAAACTTCCAGGAAGATGGTGATGGAGAAAAGCGGGGCTTATGAGCTCCGCTAACAACCAATCTCTATTACCACAAAATCAGCACCTTTCATAGCCAGAAAACACCATCAGCAGAGATAAAAAGAATGTAAATGCAAGAGACAGAGAAAAAGAGGGCTGGAAAAACGAGACAACAGAAAGAAACCAGACCGCAGTGCTGCACCGAAGCCGTGGCACGGAGCGGTGGGCGCTATCTTCCCTTGCAGCACCAGGCTCCAGAGAGAAGGGGAATCAGAACGGAGCTCAGAGCCCCAGAGGAGATACACCGGCCTCACAGCCGAGAACCCAGCAGCAGTGCCTTATTGCCAGCGGCAGCGGCAAATTCACCGGATGGCTACAGACCAACGCACTCAATAGCCCACCAGGCTCCAGAGAGGAGTGGCGGACAGCGAGCTGAGGTGAGCCGCTGTGGAACAGCCGGGCGGAATTCGGCGGATTTTTTGGCGCAGGGAGCATCTAAAGCTCCTAGTGACTGTGCTCAGCACACTCTGCAGGGACTCAGAGCGGAGCTGAAAAACAGAGAAGAAATATGCCAGCCTCATGGCCGAGGGCATGGCAGCAGCGCCATATTTTCACCGTCGGCAGCAGCAGTGAATTCACTGAGTCCACTATAGCTCCATCAGCGCACTCAACAACATTGAGTCAAATTGCGGCCCCTAGAGGAGAGATCCCAGTACTGCATTCGCAGGGACATGACCCAGTGGGGGAGTGGTGGTGGCAGAGATATCACACCATAGGAGAACACCCAACCTGGCACGCCCCATGGTCTAAAGCAGCCTCGATTGACTCACTGGGTCTGAGACCCTGCGATACAACCCAGTAAAGGAGTAGTGGGGACTGAGATACCACAGACTTGAGATCCAGAGCACCTTAAGTGAAGTCATAGTGACCCAGGGGAAGAACCCAGGGAAGGCACAAACTTCTGAAATCATGGGGAAGAGGAATAACAATGGAGCAATGAATACTCACAACCCCACAACATCAGAACCTGATAAAACAGAAATTCAGAGATTTCTAGAAGATCAAATCAGGAAAATAACTGTAGAAATAATAGAGGTGTTTCTAAAAGAATTCAAAGAGAGCCAAAAAGAGATAAAGGATGAAATTAATGAAGTAAAGGCCTCAATTCAAAGTACAAACAACTGATTAGACCACATGGAGAATGGAATCTCGCTCCTAGAAGATGATCACTCCAAAAATGAAAGCATAGTTTCTAATTTAGAAAAAAAAAATCTGACAGCAGGAATCTGATGTTGAAGAAATATGGCCCATTTTAAGAGAGATAACCTAAGAATAATTGGAATAGAGGAGGAAAAGGAAGGTGAAACCAAAGGGATTAACATTCTCTTCAAGGAAGTAATAGCAGAAAGTTTTCCAAACATAGAGCAAGAGATCGATACACAGGTCCGAAAAACGTATAGAACTCCCTTTAGACAGGATTGGAGAAGAGGATCCCCATGCCACATAATTGTCAAAATGACCAATGTGGAAGCCAAGCAGAGAATCTTAAAGGCAACAAAAACAAAAGGCCAAGTGATATTCAGAGGCAAACCAATTAGAATTACTCCAGACTTCCCAAACCAAGTCATGAGAGCCAGAAGGGCTTGGAGTAACATATTCCAAACTCTGAAAGAAAACAACTTCCAGCCAAAAATTTCTTACCCAGCAAAACTTTCTATCAAATTAGATGGAAAAATAAGAAGCTTCCATGACAAACAGAAACTGAAGGAATTTATGTCTTCAAAACCAGCACTAGAGAAAATACTCAAAGAGATTAACTACAAAGAAGAAATAGGTAACACACTCCAGAACCAGAGAAACAAGATTTTCCATCCAACAGACAACTAAGATTGGTTATCTGTGGAGATTCATTATTTATGTTAGTCTTTTACCTATCTCTAAATTGTATTGTTTGCATTCATTGTTGTTAATTTTTAGGATTTCTAGTTAGAATATTAATATACCTTCAGATGCAGCATTTGGAAATATCTTATCCCATTCAATCAGTAACTTTTAACTCTGTTTATATTGTCTTTGGATATAATATATATGAGTTTGTTTACCCTTCTGTTGCCTGTGCCATTGAAATTATATCCAAGAAATAGAAATCACTGCCAATCACTGCCAATTTCAATGTTATGAGGTTTTATGACCCAGATCTTTTTCTAAAAGTTTATAGTCTTAAGATTTATATTTAGGTATTTTATTTTATTTATTTATTTATTTATTTATTTATTTATTTATTTTTGGTGGTACTGGGGTTCCTGGAAGCCCTTCTACCTCTGGGATACACTCCCACAGGCTACATTCCCGGACCTACTTTTTAACATTTTTATGTGGAAACAGAGTTTCTTAAGCCAGTGAGGCTGGCTTCGAACCAGCGCGATCCTCCTGTCTCCGCCTCCCAAGCGCAGGGATTACAAGTGTGTGCCACCACGCCCAGCCTTAGGTATTTTATCTATTTTGAGTTAATATTTGTATATGGTGTTAGGTAAGGGTCCAATTTAATTCTTTTTTATGTAATTATTATTTTTCAACAATATTTAGTTAAAGGATTATTATTTCCTCTTCCAAATGTTCGTGGAAACCTTGTCAAAAATAACTTGACAATATATGGAAGAATTTATTTGTAGGCTTTTATTTAACTCCAATGGTTTATATATCTGCCTTTATAACAGTACTATACTATTTCAATTATTTTAGCTTTATATGGTTTGAAATCAGAAAATATACACCTTCTAGCTTTGTTCTTTTTCGAGATCTTTTTGGGTATCTAGAGTCCATATTCCATATTAGGATAGATTTTTTCTGAAAAATAAATAAATAAATGTATGATAGTTTCACCTAAAAAAAAAGAAAAAATATTCTCTGGTAAGAAAGAAAGGAAAAAGAAATATTGAAATTTTATCTTTAAGTCATCAAAAGCTTGGTAGCAGACAAATGAAACTGTTATGTGAGATAATCATTGTTAATTTTGGATAAATTGCTATAATACTAGATGTCAACCACTAAGCCAAGCATGGGAAGGAGGGATGGGGAGGGAATGGGGTGGGGATCTGGGAGGGGCTAACTGGGCAATGTGTGCATGTATGTTTACAAAAGGTTTTTTTTTTATCTCATTATGATGTATGAATACAGTGCACCAATAAAAAAATTGAAAAAAAAATCTAAATTTTCAGAATAAATGTTTAATTTTCTAACCACATAAAAATTACTTACATGTATGGCTATTATTCACGTAATCTTTTCTATACCTACTTCTTTTGCGCCACAATCTCTCTCCCTCTCTTGCTCTCATGCTAGCTCCTGCTCTTTCTCTCTCAAACACACACAACTAACACAACCTTAAATTTTGCATAATAATATTAAATTCACTTATTTTTAAAATATATAATATATATGTATATTGTAGGACACTGGCTGTTATTTAAATATTCAGTGTATAATAGATTTTGTGCTAAGCATTGCATATCTGTTCTACTTATTCTTCAAGCAAAACATAAATTTAGGAATTGTTACAGTGATTTTTAGAAATTATGAATAAAACAGCTTAACTATTTTCATTAGTTTCTCCTGACCTTTCACTATTCTATGCTAAATAGAAATATTGTGTTTAATAGATGACCTCAAAATTTCAACTTCTTATGAGATTCTAAAACTATATATGCTAATTCAAGCCAAATCTTTTTACCTCATAACTTTGAAGTTAGATTTTTTAAGTGAAATGTGATTTAGTTATTATGATGAAACCTAGCATCTCTGTAGAATGCTACATCTACATTATCAGACTGCATTGTGGTGATCAGATCATTAAAGTAACTTTACTAAACTGAGAAATCTTCATGTTAATCAACTCCTATTTTCCATAACTTTAAACATGTAAAACAAGTCACATTCCTTTTTTAATCTTAAAATGTATCCACTCTCTATTGATAAAAAAGTCATTTAAATGTCCAATGTTTCTTAAAAGATTCAAGAAATAATAAATGTTATGTGAATAATTTCTAATGTATGTTTCTTAGGGAAGGTTTCATTCATTCTATTAGCTTGTATGCAAACTTTTGATATTGAAATTTATTAAATATTTATTTTGTGGTAGCACTGTTAAGAATTTTTACAAGGAAGCCAAGTGTGGTGGCGCACGCTTGTAATCCTCTCACTTGGGAGGCAGAGACAGGAGGATCGCGCAGGTTCGAAGCCAGCCGCGCTGGCTTAAGAAACCCTGTTTCCAAATTTAAAAAAAGTATAAAATAGTACTGGGAGCATAGCCCAGAGGTAGAAGTTTCCAGGTACCCCAGTACCACACACACAAAAAAAATTATATGGGTAAGTTCTATGCAACTTGATTTTAGTATACCATGGGTAATTGGGTAATTTTGAAAATATAACTTAATTTAACCTGCATCTTTGCCAATAATTAGTTGGAATTAGTTTTATGTGGTAAATTAGATTGAATTTCAATAGTTGAACTATGTGCTTTGGTAAAAAGTTAGGCATCTAAAAATGTCTAAAATACTAAAAACTTATGAAACCTCTAAAAACACAAAATCTGAAGCTAGCTCTTAAGTTAGCTCTTCCAGAGGGTAAGAATGAAAGAAGAATAATTTTCCAGCCAGCAAGATGCTGTTATCACCCTCCTCTGGCTTTATTCTATTATTGGCTGAATATAGATTAATGTACTTGTCTCCACTATACCAATATATAATGTATGAACACGATTACTGGGGTAATTTAGAAACAGGATGCCTTTAATCTTCTGCTCATATCAATCAACTATAATACATAGGTTATAGAATGTTCTATGATTCTACACTGAATCATTAATAGAACTAATCTTAGAACTAAATGAGGCTGGGGAAAAATGTGAAGCCCACAGAGCTTACTCACATGTAATACAGACAATGAAACTTGAACTATCATATAATTCATTAGCCAATGCAAACAGAGATCATTCTGAAAGTTGCAGAGAAAGAAAGAATCCTTTGGGGACCAGGAAGACACTTGTACTCTTAAATAAAGTTCTTCCAGGGTTTCAGACTCAATAGCCTGTGAAATTTAGTATCAGACTCATAAATAAAGACATGGTGCAGTTAAAATCTGCATCTCAGTACATCTTGGCATATGGCAAATATTATGTTCAGAGGTGTATTTGGAAATGCTTAGTACATTAGAGCAGTATTCATTCACTGAATTTATACATGGTTTAAAATTACTAGCCAAGGTCCGGGCCTCTGGCTCCGACCCTGGGCGGGTGGGCAGGCGCTGGCAGGGTACCCGTAGGTGACCCCCTTTCCACCCGGAAGGACCCTGTGGTCTGGGCCTCTGGCCCGACCCTGGGCGGGTGGGCAGTCGCTGGCGGGGCACCCCTAGGTGATCTTCTACCCACCTGGAAGGACCCTGTGGTCCGGGCCTCTGGCCCCGACCTTGGGCAGGTGGACAGGCACTGGTGGGGCATCCCTAGGCGACCCCCTTTCCACCTGGAAGGACCCTGTAAAAAAGGAAAAGAAAAAGAAAAAAGGAAAATATCAGAGAGGGGTCAAGGAGGCCATGGCGGATGCCAGGATACTGGAGATTCAGATAAAACTTACCCAAATGAACTGGAATTATTGGAAAAATTCCCCACTAAGGAGTACTGCTTCTTCTCTACATTGTTAAGAATCTTGGACATCACCTGTAAGGACAGAGACTTTAGCGGAGACCAAGGAGAAAGGCGGTGCTGAAAGCGGTCTCCGCATTGGCGGTGGAGACTTGTATTCAAGAGAAGCAGAAATCGGAGCCTACCAACCTTATTATTATTATTATTATTTTTTTTTTTTTGAGAAATTACACCAAAGGTCAAATGCTACCGTTGCGCATGCTTAGGAACACTGGACAATATTCAGAGTGGAAAAAGAGCTTGGGAAAGATTTGAAATGGTGGAGATAATGGCAATGGCAATGGCCAGTACTCAGGGGAGGCAGAGATCTGATGCACTACACCTGGAACTTTTGAAGTAATGACCCCAGAGGCAGAATGCTACCACCATGCACCCTCGAGAATGTGGAACAAATGGTTGGGCGAGGAGGAAGCTCAGATTAGAGCCTGCTGAGAGGTGAGGCCAGCAACGGACACAGTAAAGCTGGGCTTGGAGTCTGCCGTGAGGCAAGGCCGGTGCTGGAGCCTCCGAGGCTGGGATCGGAGCCTGCCGAGTGGTTAGGCTGGTGTTGGGGCCAGTGAAGCCGGGATCAGATCATGCCATGAGGCAAGACCAGTGCTGGGGCCTCCGAGGCTGGGATCGGAGCCTGCTGAGGGGTTAGGCCGGTGCCGGGGCCAATGGCTAACATCAGGGCCTGCTGTGAGGCAAGGCCACTATTGGGGCCTCCGAGGCTGGGATCGAAGCCTGCCGAGGGGTTAGGCTGGTGCTGGGGCCAGTGAGGCCGGAATCGGAGCCTCCTGTGAGGCAACGCCAGTACTGGGGCCTTAAAGGCCGGGATTGGAGCCTGTCGAGGGGTCATGCCAGTGCCAGGGCCAGTGTGGCCAGGATTGGAGCCTGCCGTGAGGCAAGGCTGGTGCTGGGGCCTGCAAGGCTGGGATCAGAGCCTGCTGAGGGGTTAGGCTGGTGCCAGGGCCAGCGGACGGCATCGGAGCCTTCCGTGAGGCAAGGCTGCTATTGAGGCCTCCGAGGCCAGGATCGGAGCCTGCTGAGGGGTTAAGCCAGTGCTGGAGCTAGTGAGGCCGGCATCAGAGCCTGCTGTGAGGCACGGCGGGTGCTGGGTTCTCTGAGGCCAGGATCAGAGCCTGCCGAGGGATTAGGCCGGTGCCAGGACCAGTGGCCTGCTTTGAAGCCTGCTGCGAGGCAAGGCCAGTGCCTGGGCTTCCGAGGCTGGGATTGGATTCTGCCAAGGGGTTAGTCCGGTGCCTGGACCAGTGGCCAGCATTGGAGCCTTTCGTGAGGCAAGGCCACTAGTGAGGCCTCCGAGGCCGGGATCGAAGCCTGCCAAGGGGTTAGACCAGTGCCAGGGCCAGAGGCCGGCATCGAAGCCTTCTGTGAGGCAAGGCCGCTATTGAGGCCTCCGAGGCCGGGATCGGAGCCTGCCAAGGGGTTCGGCCGGTGCTGGGGCCAGTGAGGCTGGGATCAGAGCCTGCCGCAAGGCAAGGCCAGTGCTGGGGCCTCTGAGGCTGGGATCGGAGCCTGCCGAGGGGTTAGGCCAGTGTTGGGGCCAGTGAGACCAGAATCGGGGCCTCCCATGAGGCAAGGCCACTGCTTGAGCCAGCGAGGTCTGGATCAGTTCACTGGTTAGCCAGGCTACAACTGGGGCCGTCAAGAGTAGGATCGTTATTTTCAACGCAGCATGCACAGAGAAATATCGCAGGAAAATTAAAACCAGATGCTTCCCCTAATCAGCAATAACTAGGAGGTAAGGGGCAACAGGAAGTGGTCAAGCTATAGAAAGGGCCCTATAGTGAAGCAATTAAGGTGACCAATCAGAGGGTATGGAATAGGGGAGGATGGAGCCTCTTTAAAAAGCAGGAGGTACATAAACATGTGTATCAAAGTTAATCACCAAACAAGCATGGGATCGAGGGAGGGGGAGGGAATGGGATGGAGACTGGATGAGGGCTAATTGGATGATGTGTGCTTTTATATCCTCTCAAGTCTTGTATTCCAATGTGATGTATGATTACAATGCACCAATAAAAATAAATTAAGAAAAAAAATAATAAAATAAAGAAAATATTAAAAAATTTAAAAAAGAATTAAAAATGATATTCACAAAGCCTAATGTTGAAAATCATATGACAACCTTTAAATTTTTTTAATTGACACACAATAATTATACATATTTATGGGCACAGTGTGATTTGTCAATATATTTGTATATAACATGTAATAATGGAGTCAGCGTAATTGGTATATCTATCACCTCAAACAATCATAATTTCTTTGTGGTGAGAACAAAATAAATAAATAAATAAATAAATAAAATTACTAGCCAAGCCAAGCGCGGTGGCGCATGCTTGTAATCCCTGCACTTGGGAGGCTGAGACAGGAGGATCGCGCAGGTTCGAAGCCATCCTCAGCTACTTAGTGAGGCTCTCAGCAACTGAGTGAAACCCTGTTTCCAAGTAAAATATAAAATAGGTCTGGAGTATAGCCTTGAGGTAGAAAGCCTCTGGGTTCCACCCCCAGTACCACCAAATAAACAAATAAATAATAATTAAAATTACTAGCCAAATGAATTATTAACAAATAAAATTTCCATAACTTACTTTTTTACTATTAGCCTTTGAAAGCTTAATCATAATAAAACATTATATAGAAAACTTTAATTAGAGTAAAAACAATATACATTTTGCTCAGTTTTCTCTGGATGGTGTGAGGACGGTGAGCTTGGGTTTAGCTAAAAAAGCCACATAGAAAAGGAAGAGGTCTTAGAAATGAGATGAAAATAGTGCTCTGTGTTTCTGTTCGTATCTGGTGAGTAAGAATGGTGTATGTGGACATATGCCTGACTTTACAGTTCTGTCTGTGACTGGTTGTAGGCAGAGTAGTTGCTAATGGCAGTGACGCATCAGCACCATGGAGAGCGCCACAGTTCACTATCTGGGAGAGATGCTCTATGGTCTTGAGGCCCAGCTACAGCTAGTGAACAGAATGATAGCATGATATTGCTATAAAGAAAAGGGGAGAGAAAACTAAAGCCATACGTTAAAAATGTGTGCCTTTTTTACTTCTGAGAGAGAAAATGATACAGATTTAGGAAAGCTCAAGTTAACATAAGAGCTTACAGATTGTCATAGATTGCTTCCTTTTAAAGTAATATTAGACTAACAAGAAGATTCTAGGTAATATCTTTTGTCTGATTCATTTTTGTTACCCACATATGAAACAGTAAAACTTGCTTTGCTTTTTGTTTTTGTTCAGATGTGTGTGTGTTTTCCGAAACATAAAAGTTGCTACTTTTAATTTCTTCTTATTTGTTGCAATACACACGATTCACCTTCCTAAACCAAGCCTGCTTCTCCACCCTTCTTAGCTACACCCTCATTATTTCACTTCAGATTTTGAGGCTGTAACTGAGAAAATATGAACCAGACTGACTCAAGGCACTGACAAATCAGATTAATGGGTTGCGCCCCCTCCCCTTAAAAACTCTCATGCAACTATATGTTTTGATAAAGGTCTAAGGACACTTACTGACAGCTAGAAACCAGAGGTTTGCCCGTGTTCTGCTTCTGTAGGTTTAAGTGGTGGCAAATGCCATTTAAAGAAAGGGATGTGGATAGGACTATTAAGTTACAGGAGGAGATAACATAAATGAAGGGGAAAGAAGCAAGAAAAACAACTTTGAAAACATGCTACCCTAGCACAATTTGTCACATTTAATTTCTTAAATCTCCAGGACTATTTAGACAAAAGTGTCCGCCTATAATGAGATTCCCGTGTTGGCTGCCTCTGAGCAAGCACGAATGAAGAGAACTCTATTCTGTACCCTTGAACCTTTTCCTCTCCTAATCAAGGGGATTTTCTTAGAAATGGTGGATCTAAGCAGAATGATGTGGCTAGTGTGTTCAGAAGATGAATGGCAGGGAGGTCACATCAAGGCTGCTAACTCTTAGCCCCACCCACCTTTTGTTTCTTCCCCCTGGCGCCTAGCCTCGCCCATTTCAAACTCTTTGCTTGTTTTGCATCAGTTCCCGAAACAGTCTCTGGTCTTCTCATCTTTCTCACCTGAAGCCTCTAACACCTGAAGACTCAATCACCCCTCAACCCTGCAACTCCTCAAGGGACTCTGGCAGTGAAACTGGGCATGCCCGGCGGCGCGGGCAGCCTTCAGTGTTTCTGAGGCGTGGCTCGGCGCTGTGCAGGGATCCGCGTGCCAGGTCAGCCCGGGCTTCAGTGCTCACCTCTGCGGAGTTCAGGGATCCCAGCTCCACGCGGAAGCTAAACCTGCACTCTTAAGTGGCTCATCCTCCAACGCCCACCTCCTCAGCCTCAACAGAGCTAAGAAAGATTGCTCTGAGGGACTGCCCTCCCACCTGTCTTTTCTTTGCAGCTAAGGGGGTCTTAACTACTGCGGCGAGAAGAGCTTGGGGATGGAATCCCCGTGGCTGGTGGCCGCGGAGATCACCTTCCCGGAGTAGATGTTTGTCACTGAGTTTGGAGGTTTCTTGGCTGGCTTCCGCAAAGGCACGCTTGAGTAATCTCAGCCGTGGCGGCTCCCCAGCTCTCGGAATAAAGTGTGTGTGTGTGTGTGTGTGTGTGTGTGTGTGTGTGTGTGTGTGTGTAGGGGGAGAGGGCGGGGATAAAAACGTCAACCCCCCTCCCCTGCCCCAACCTCCTTTTCTTTTTCCCTTCCTGAAAAAGCCACACAAGTCCTCCCCCCAGCCCGCCCCCTGCCGTCGCCATCCTCGGGGCGCTGGGTAACAGCCAGGTTAAGCCCATTTGCACTGGGAAATTGGCGCTGTTTGGGAGCCGAGAAACAGATCGATTGCCCTTGTGACTCCCCGCCCCCCTTCTCACCCCACCCCCACCATTCCCTCCCTCCTCCCTCTCCCGCCACCTCCCCTCACCCCGCCTCCTTCCCTCTCCCCACCCCCAAACCTCTCACCCGCGGCAGTCCGGAGCGAGGCCCCCTCCGGAAGGTGAGGGGAACGGATCGGACTCCGGCGGGGAGAGCGGGTGTCTCAGAAGTGGTGCTAATGGGAAGAGATTTCTGGTTTCCAAAGAGGATGCTCTGTCACAAAGAGCGGCTGGCGCACCGGCCTGGGCTCTAGCGGAGGAGAGATCCCGGGAGAACTCCGGAGCTCGCTCGCGGGGAGCGCTCCTCGGAAGACCCGGGCCAACATGCCTGTTCGCAGGGGGCATGTGGCACCACAGAACACATTTTTGGGGACCATCATACGGAAATTTGAAGGGCAAAGTAAGTTCATTTGTTTTCTTCTCTCTCCCTCGCTTTCTGCTTGGATACTGCACTTGGCTTCTGCCGCCTGCAAGCTGGGGAGATGGGCAACTCCAGACTGTCAAGTTAAGAGGCTGGAGCCAACCGAGCCAGGAGGTTCCACTGGCAGCGAGAGTGTTCTCCCTCTAATATCAATTTTGATTTACATGTTAGATTATGGTCTCCATTATAGACGGCAATTTGATCCTCCTCTCTCTCTCTCTCCACTTCCCCATTATCTGCTACTTCATGTCCTACTATTCTACTATCTTAAAGGGAACGTGCCACTGAGTTTTGGAGAATATAAACCTGGGTTTTCAGGCTGTTTTATTGTAGACTTTTTTTTTTTTTAAGTCAGGAGGAGGGCAGACCATACTATTTGAACAGGAGAATGCAAATGGTAGTAGCCCATGTAAATGGTTATGCAAAGTCTATTTTATTTTGGTAAATTGCAGGGCTGTGGAATGACAGGGATGCTTCCCTGTTGTTAGCTTATAAAAGCTAAACTTTGTATTGAATCCATGCAAATATACACCAAACAAGATAATTTGGGAGCGCAGTATTTTATCTGTGCTGGTTCTGGTTCTCAAAGCAAGCAGATCATTATTCTAAAGAATACTTCTGTCCTTTTATTACTTCCTTAAATTTTCCATCTAGAAATTAAAAAAAAAATAAGTAAATTCCACAGAGACTGAATGTAGAGAAATTTAATGCACTCATATGGACTCACTAGCAGGAATTAATGAATTTTACATAAATATAGTGATTTAGAATTCTATACTTATAATTCATATTCCAGATTTTAAAAAAATCTACAGTAACATGTTTACATTGTGCACTTTGCAGTTTTTTCAGCACTGTATTTAGTGATGTAAGGATTTGGTATCTTGTGTACAACATAAACTTGTATACCCTGCTTCCCATTCAGTCTGGAAATAGTGAATGTATTTGCTATTAAAATTAACAAGTTATTTGAATTAAAATTTCTACTGCTATTAAAAAATTTAAAATTCTCCCAAAGTAAAAGTAAAAAAATGTATTAGCATATATACATCATGAAAAGGTGAACCTTTGCCTTATTTAACTTCTAATAAATGTGAAGTAATTGCATTTCAAAGCTAGTTGACTTAAAAAAAAACAGGATGTGAAGTGTGACTTAGAGGAATAAAAAAGGGAAAAAAGCCAAATCCCAGAATAATAGCTACTGTGAGAAAGTTGTATTTTGAGGCCAAAGTTGAGGTAAGAAATTTGACAGTTACGAGATGCTTCACAATTTTGGCTTAGATTTTTTTTTTTTTTTTTTTTTTTACTTTACTTAAATAGCATCCTGGAAATTCAGTGGTCAGCTGCTTGTCTGAATGTCCACTAGGCCACCTGAGAGCAGCAGCACTTGACAACTAGACTATCTGGGAGACTCTTGTCTTACAAAAATGAAAAGTGGTTTCTTAATACCTATTGTTATAATTACTTACGACTGTTAACCTCACATTTAAAGTTTGTTGGATTTTATTGTGATTACTTTTCCCTTGGGAAGGTCTAGGCAATTAGCATTTGGAGGAAGCTCCTGCATTTCAGACCTCTTATTATGCAACAAAATTTTTCAGTGTTTATGAGAATGCCGTGGAAGCTTTTAAAAAGATGCCTTTCCCTTTTCTCTTCTTATTACAGATAAAAAATTTATCATTGCAAATGCCAGAGTGCAGAACTGTGCCATCATTTACTGCAATGATGGGTTCTGTGAGATGACTGGTTTCTCCAGGCCAGATGTCATGCAGAAGCCATGCACCTGTGACTTTCTCCATGGGCCTGAGACCAAGAGGCATGATATTGCCCAAATCGCCCAGGCGTTGCTGGGGTCAGAGGAGAGGAAAGTGGAGGTCACCTACTATCACAAAAATGGTAAAGTGTATTTAGGATTTTTTGTGTTTGGTTCCATTGAAAATAAGTTTTGATTGCTGAAATGTCATAGGCAGAGATATTCCCAATATTTTACTGTAGATAGATTCTTTGGTTGTGGTGTTTTAGTATCCAGGAAGTTGTGGATACTCTTAGTAGTGAACAAGTAGAAAAAAATGTCTTCATCAACTCAGGTGTTCTGTTTAAAGTCTTCAAAAGTTCAATAACTTAATGTCACTAAGGATAAAATGCCACAAATTAGTTTTGCACACACTTTGAGGAATAATATAAAAATTGATTCTTTTTTGCTTACATCGATATGTATTTGGTAGGTGAGAAACAGTTTCATTTTCTTAAACTTGAAATTGTACAACAAAGTAATGTTGTAAACCTTAATCTGAAGAAATACCTTTACAGTTATGTTTCTTGCCTCTTAGGTGTGGGTATGCAACATTTCTTGTTTCTTTTTGTTCCTCTTTATACAAAATTAAGCATGACATATAGGAATGTCTAAAATTAGTTCCAGAAATCCATGTATATTCATAGAATAAAGGTTATTCATATGTTTAAGCCTGTCCTAAAATAAGAACTGTAGAATAAGAACTATGATTTTGTAGAGTTATTAGCACTCATTTGTACAGCTGCAGCAAAACTGGCGTTTCAAAGTTAAGGTCATACCTCAACTTCAAGGACACACCTCCTTCTTTCAGGCTTCCCACAGGAGTGGCACACATGCATTAAATACATATTATTCGTGAATTACTGTGTACAAATACTCAGATATACCCATTTTAAGGTATATACATTCTCAAATGTAGACATAATAGTATTTAAAAATTTAGAACTTAAAAGCAAAACAATTTTAAAATCATGCATATCATAGTTAATTCTGTCAACACTGCATCATCATCTATTCTACTTTATTCTATTCCTCTCTTTCATTGAAAGCAATTAATGAGGTGGAGGCATGTGCTTTGATTTTTGGAAAGTTCTTGAAGTTTTTCTTAAATACATGATATGCTATAACCCATATCATACAATGAGTCATAATTTGGCAAAACACAGAGACAAAATAGACAGTAAATCATTTAATGCTTCCTCTTATTTCCTTATAATTAAATGTTTTCATGATAGTAAATTTTAATTTCTTTATCTTCCATTACATGGACTTAAGTGGGTATGTGCGGCAAACTATTTCTGAAAAAAAAAAAAAACAGGTTAGTGTAATTTTTTATTAATCTACAGTGAAATTAATTATATGATTATCCAACATCATGGGGGCTGTTTTTAAGTTCTTTCCAGTTTTGTCCCTCAGTTTTCAATCAGTAAAACTGGGGGTGGGTGCTAGCATACTAGAAACAGCTTAATTGCTTTAATATCCTGAAAACATTTCTTGGACTAAGGCTCTCACTACCAAATGCAACTTTTCTTGTAAAATTCAGGCAAAAACTCTGAACTTGTGAAATATTTGAATGTTGGAAGCTATTTACTTATATGAGTGTTTAGTTGGATGTTGACACAGTCTATATTGTGGTTCTTCAGGAAATGTTGGTCCATCTTCGGTGACTATGTTTTCTAGGCTTGTTTCAGACATTTTTTCAACTCACAGAATTAAAGCATAAAATAAATTTGATCTACCCAATCACTTAGATTCTAAGTATAGTTTGCTTTCAAATAAAATTATCATCTATGACACAGCCACTGAAATAATGGTGTTTTGAAACATACTTGATTTGTACAATGTGATCATGCAAAATGACCTCAAAACACATTAAAAATGAAATGTCTTATAGAATCACAAATATGATTATATGAATTCCTGTAGTGATCATGTTGATTTATTGACTAAGAAATATTTATCTGCGTGATTTTTCTTGGTTATATGATCTTCATTTGAAAACTCGTTTAGGTATAAAAATGTCAACCATTGGTGATAATTTTGTTTCTGATGACTTTTTGCAGATGTGACTCAGTGTTAAAGAACTTGGGTATCTTTAGCAGTAATAACAAACTATCTATTAGCTTTAATTGATATAGGAAACCTGAAGTGATTGGCCAAACACTTTCTGTTCTTCAAGATTAAAATGATTAATTTAATTGACCCTTTTTAGACTCTGAAGATCAGTCATACTTATTTGCTTTGAATATAATGAAATGCTTTTGCTGGTAGTTCAGAAATCCTGAATAGTATCTTCAACGAATATTGGATTTATTCACATGGCAACTCTAAAATCAGTCAGAGCTCATGAGGTTCAAATGCTAAGATAGTCCTAGCTACTATAGACCTGCCAACCATTCTACATTTATAAAAGCAAGAAGAGAAAACAATAAACATTTTCATTGGTTTGTTTCTCAAAGTTTTCTTACATCTTCTGATT
Organism: Muscardinus avellanarius; assembly: GCF_963383645.1. Lineage (NCBI taxonomy): Eukaryota > Metazoa > Chordata > Mammalia > Rodentia > Gliridae > Muscardinus > Muscardinus avellanarius. The sequence continues at coordinate 72,848,262 of NC_137787.1, forward strand.
TTGTAAGCTAAGCAGAGTCGATCCTGGTTAGTCCTAGGGTGGGAGGTTATTTAATTTAGTTTCTTAGTTTTTTAAATTTTAAATCATAAAATAAATAAAAATTAAACCATATAATGAATAAAAGCACTCAGATGAATATTTGACGTAATCATTAAAACATCTTCACTACAGAAATTCATACAGTGAATGCTTTTTTTTAACCTATTTTTAATTTAGCATTTCACAGAAATATAAAAAAGCCATGTTGTAAGCACAATGATAATATGAACAAAAAGTTGAAATGTTCTGTGTCCACTTTTCAGTTCATTCATAATAAAGTAACATAAATATGAGCAGAACATTATTTTTAAAAGCTTGTTTTTTAATGTGGCACGGGGGCTTTGTAAGCAGTTTAGACCTGTGGTCTATGCACTGAGTTCACTGAAGGAATGGACTGTGAGTGGCATGATCCATTGTGAAGCAATACTTCCTACCATGTTCCTCTATGTGATTATGCTAGGTACAATTGGACTTGGTGTTTACCAGAATATCAATTTTTGAAAGTCTAGCTATTTTGAAGTAGGCATATTTGACAGCCCTTCCTTTGAGGATTCTATTTTACAGTTTAAGTCATTATTGCATAAATCATTCTTGGCAGCTGTGAAATATTGCTTGAGGTGATAAAGCTGTAAATCTTTTGACATAAAACTCTAATTATACAAAACTATAATTACACTGAGGCTTATATAAGGATAGACATATGTTTTAATAGTATAATACATTCACTTTAAAAACAACATTTTTAGGCATAGTGACTGGGAGATAGCAAACACATGTTATAAGCTAGCTCATAGTTACGGAAATAGGGAGAAAACAGAAAAAAATTTAGTTCAATGGTCATCTGGCTTAGAAGACATAATGGACTAGAGCGTCCTAGATAGTTAAACCTCTGCAGTCATGTTTATACCTGTGAATTTAAATTATCAAATGAATTTAAGCATGTGCAAACTCATAGCAAGTTTCTCCATGTGTGTAGATGCGTGCTGAGTGACATCTCTTTCTAAGGTCCTGCGTTAAGCACTAGAAGAAGAGTAGCAGGCAATGTGAAGGAGGATATGACCTGCCCTCTGCTTAGAGTATTTGTATTATAGAGTCACTGATGTTCATTTATATTTTAGAAGCTCTAGATGTTTACATGAAGTTATTTTTAGAAATTGAACTATAAAATGAAGATTTTATAGAGACAACCTACAAAATTTGGGGTTAATTCCCATTTTCCCTCTATTGACCAACTTTAAAGTTGTCAATGTGTATCTCTTGTAACTTTTATCATTTACACATAATAGTGTGATGAAGAAGTTATGCATTTCCATTAAGATTTTAATAGTACAAACATGGCTATTATAATAGATTTATATAAGCTACACAGTACATAATATATTCAGCTCTCCTAATTCTTGGATTGTGTAGTAGAGATACAGATGGTAGTTCTTAAGACAAGAATAGAAATATATTTTATGTGTGGGTAATTCAAGCAATAAGAAAGATTTCCAGGGAGTGTTTTGTCTAGAATTTATTATGGCTTTAACTCTTTGTTTTATTCCTACCCATGTTCTAGTCAATAGGATCTGCTAACAATAAGTAAACTTAAATTTATTTCATTTCACATACCTAAATTGCATAACATCTTATTTGCTATGGCTATTAGACTCAATGATATTTATTGGTAACATTACAATTCTCAAGAGACATTCTTACCCACAGTGTGAAAACTTTGTTTTATTATTGTCCCAATGAAACCAAAATGTCTTGAGAACAGAAGTGAGCACCGTTCATCAGTTCCCTTATACCACCCACCAGCAACATACCTAGGAAAAGGACTGGACTAAAAAAGAAGTGATATTTCTGCTGGCTTGATAGATCAGTGTTTGCAAATTTTTATCCCTAAAGTGCTTGGTAACAGATTCAGTTTAAAGCTATATTCATAGGGTTGGTTTAATTTGAGGAACTTGTTTCTATGGGTTTTTGTTTTTTGGTTGGTGGGTCATTATATCTATCTATTTGCTATAACTAGCCACTCAGTCAACTGCTGACAGCCAGCCTTCCAGGGAAGTCCTTGGATAGTTGAGCCACTGTATGAAGTATGGAGGCCTCACCATCCACCCAGCCATCTCATCTACAAACATTGTGGTCATTTTATGTTTGTTTGCTTTTTCCTTTTTCTCTTCTCCCTAAACCCAGATGCTCACCAAGTCTTTCAGTTATTACCTCTAAAATATCTCACAGTGCTACTCCTATTTCTCTATCCACTGTCAAGTTCTCAGCTTAAAGTTGATTTGGTCCTTTTTCTGAGGCATCGAAGAATCTGATTTGCCTTTCTCTCTAATCTATTCCACATGATTCCATCAGAGAGCTATTCCTGAAACAAAAATCACGCTTATATATTGGAGCTGAGAATCAATGTAAATGAATTTCATGTATTAAATAATGGGCACAATAGTTATATGTATATCTATATCTCTCTACATATTTGTATTATACCCATTTCATGAAAGAACCCTAAGGCTCAAGGAGATTGGCTAGTTTGCCAAATCACATATGACTCATAAGTGGTAGAGTCTGAGTCTTTAACAGTTTTGTCTTACTGTTGCTCAGTGTACCTATATAAGACCGAGGATTAGAACCCTATTTTAATCTTTTTTTTTTTTTGGTGGTGGTGGTACTGGGGTTCCTGGAAGCCTTTCTACCTCCGGGCTACACTCCCAGACCTATTTTTAATATTTTTATTTGAAAACAGGGTCTCTTAAGCCAGCGCGGCTGGCTTCGAACCTGCAGGATCCTCCTGTCTCCGCCTCCCAAGCGTGGGGATTACAAGCATGCACCACCACGCCCGGCTTAGAACCTTATTTTAAAGTATAAAAATTCTCAGGACAAAGAAGAAGGATTTTTTTTCAGATGCTTCATGGCCTTCAGAGTCAAATTTACTTGACGTTTCAAGTAGGGCTTGTTTAGAGGAACCAAGCTAAACCTCCAACTCTAATAATAGCTAGATGAACATGACCAGGTTTACTTTTTTGGTGTTTTCAGTTCTTTTCCTGATATATTTGGAAAATAATATCTTCTTTACCAGGCTGGTTAAATGTGCTATATGCAACAAAGAACATAGCATTATTTCTGATGTAAGTTTTTGCCCATAATGTGCTCAATAAATATCTAGTTGAAAATATTGACAATTTTGTTTCACTTACAAATCTTATGCTCCAATTATGCCTGACTACTCAAAGCTTCTCAGAAATGTACCTTTATACAGCCAATGCTTTGCTCACCCTTCAGAAGTGTTCCCTCATCTATAATAAATAGTTCAAAGTCTCTCTGAATGGATTTGCCCTTCCTTCCCCTTCTCATCCTACAGAATCCATCATCATCCTTCCAAAGATGGATCAAAACATTTTTTCGTGTGTGAAATCGTTTCTGGTATGTTCACTGCTTGCCCCTCTGTGTCCTTAACTACTTGGCTCTTCATTCTAGTGTAGCACCGGAGTGAGTAACACACACACACACACACACACACACACACACACACACACACACACTGTATTATAGTAGTTATTTTTATCTTATTTTCTGAGCACATTCAGGGAAATGGCAAAGTCTTATTGATTTGTTTTTTCCAGAATGTATGGAGGAGTGCCTGACATTAAATGGTTCTCAGTTAGTACTGACTTGAAGAATAAAGAGAGGATAAGAAATATTATGGAGTTGGGAAAACAAGAAACATATTTAGATAAAGAGATCTGGGGAAAATGAGTTTTAGGAAGAGTGATATATTGAGTTTCTTATTTTCTTAAGGCCACTTCTAAAATATTCCTTATAAGAATTCTCACCTTATTTTACTAGTGGCCATATTTCATTATCATATTTTTTTATCATATTCTCATCATACTTCTTATCATTTTCTTTATCACATTTCAATAATCAAACTGTTAAATCAACTTTGTAATGTTTAACTGTACAAATAGCTAGAAAATGACTTACAGGAGAGTTAGGTAGGAGCTCTTAGCCAGAACCGTTAAACAAGGTACCACAGGTGCCATGGGCTTGCCACTCTACTAATGACTAACTACTATTTCCAACAGTCTCTAAAATCTAAATCCGAAGACCATTCTGCTCTTTCTTACTTGATTTGACTGCGGTGTTTGACTCAGTTACACTTCTGATTTCCTATGTTATGTGGTATAGACATTGTGTATCTAGCACAACATTTTATCCCTTGGTGTTCTCTAGAAAAATCTTAACACTGAACCGTGAACTCATAGTTACACAATAATGAAAGCGTAAAACCTAAAAGAGTAAAATCAGCTTGCTATTAGTAAAATATATCATTTATTAATTATAATCATGAAGTAATGCTTGCTGTTTCGGCCACACCATCTGCTTCTACCAAGATTCCTGTACCACTGACGAGCAGTACATGTAGCTCCTCCATTAATCAACCTCAGCCTTCTTCCTCTCCTATCCTTCCATTCTAGCTTTGCTGAGTTTTCCCCTCCATTATCCGATTTAAATTCTAATTAAGAAAAGCAAAGTGCTCTTTCCATGCAGCTCAAATCAAGGCTGAGGCCGCACTTGTGATCTTTCCTTCACTGAAAGAGATCTCTTTGTGTTCTCTTTTATGGTTCCCATTGTTTGATAGAATATCCCAGACTTTTTACCCCGAAAAGGGGTAAAACCAGCCCTCGCTATTGTTTCATGGACAGCAACACAATGGAAAGAAGAAATAAATAAAGACTGGGGTTAGCTTTTGCCCTTAGTTGGCTCAGTGTGTAAAATGACTTCAAATTGGACTGTGTCAGTTGGGTCACGCCAAGCTCCTTGGGCAACAGTTCTCTTGTTTGTCAACATTTTCTTCCAAAATGATCATTCAGAAGATCATTATTACAGCAGGTGGACTCACACCACTTGGATGATATTGACTTGTTCTGTTTATTGATTTTTTTCTATCATGTTTTTTTTCTTTCCTCCTTCCCTTAAGATGATCAAGAGTGTTTTCTTTTTATTCCTTTTTTTTTTTTTTTTTGCAGTAATGGGGATTGAACCCACCAGCATTCTACCACCAAGCCACACCCCCAGCCCTATTTTTTATTCTTTTTTTTTTTTGGTGATACTGGGGTTCTTGGAAACCCTTATACGTCCGGGCTATACTCCCAGACACCTATTTTTTATATTTTTATTTGGAAACAGGGTCTCTTAAGCCAGCAAGGCTGGCTTTGAACCTGCGCAATCCTCCTGTCTCTGCCTCCCAAGTGCAGGGATTACAAACATGCGCCACCACGCCTGGCGCTTTATTCTTTATTTTGAAACAGGGTCTGAGTTGCAAAGGGCCTCACTAAATAGCTGAGGCTGTCCTCAAACTGTGATCCTTCTGCTTTAGCCTCCCAAATGCTGGGATTACAAGCATGTACCACCTGTCGTTGTTGAGTTTGATAGAACATTAAATTTCCCACATCTTCCACACTGTTTAGTAGAAGACTGGTTTTGAGCAGCATGTATAATAAGCACATGGTTTCAAGACAACTGGAAATCTCTGTCACCTCTCATTCACAACACTGAACTTTATGCTCCAAATATACTTTTAAATTCCATTCAGTGAGGTCTTTACAATGACCTTAGATGGTGAGTGTGACAACACAAATTTTAAAAAAATTGGTTTATTGACAATTTTTCAACAAGTAAAGAAAAAATTCTAGGACAAACAGCATAAGGTATTTATATGTAAGAAATTATTTGCAAAAGTAAAGATCACCTATTAAAATTAAAATCTTAAGGTATTTGTATATACTAATTAAGAAAATTTTAAAGTGACAAAATTCAGTGTTAACACTGTACATCATTGAATGCTGAGCAAATACTTTTAACCACATTTCTGCTTAACTTTCTTAGCTACATTAGTTAATGTTTCTTGCTTTTTTCTAGAAAATTCTATTTACATAATTTATTTTCTTTAATAATATTAGCCAAGTGATCTTTAGCTATATACTTATTCAATGTTAATACACAACAGATGTGCTTTCCATATGTTAATCCTATTGGTCCTAGTCCATGGACCATGGCTCTCTACCCAAAATAGATCTCCCAAAAGATGTTTATTGAGTTCCTGTTCTGTGGCTGGCTCTTTACATAGATTACTTTATCTGATTTTTCATCATGACTTTGGGGTTAAACATTATCCTATTATTCTATTTTATAGATCAGTTAAATTGAAGTTCAGAGAAGCAAAATAAAGTGCTAATGATCACAGACTAAGATGGAGGTGAAAATATATAATCTTGATTTGTCTACACTTGCTAACTTCTCTATATTGCCTCCAAATGACACATTCTTAAACCTTAAATTTACCGCATTCTATACATTTTTGTTCTAGTTCTTAATCATAGACTATTAATTATTGAAAGTATTAATATGATTAAGTTAATTTATACCAAAAGGTGAACAAAGCAAGTTTACTGTTAAATATTTTTCTTTTTAAACAAAACTTTCAGTCAAAATGAATCTCTGACAGCATGTTACATTTCAGCAGAGAGTAACTACTGCGTGCCTGTAATCTTTGCATAATTATTGACTCCCTTTTTTACTATTAAAAGCATCCCAGTTTAGAGCTATGAATTATGCAGTTGACTTAGATGGGAAGCACATTTTTAGTCAAGAGCCCTCATCTGCTATTCCTCTGGTACTTGTCCATGGAGTCAGGAAAAAACTTCCCATGGCAGTGTGACTCAGCACCAAGGAGCTATATGTTGTCCTTTCCCCTTTTCTTTCTCAAAACAGAGTTTTATTTTCTGGCACGTTATATGATTTAACAAAAGTCATAACTTACATTTAAAAACCAAATTATAAATTTATTTCTCATGTGGAAAGGATCTTGTTTATTGAAATCACCTCCACTTTTCTTTATCTTGGGACAAATGTCAGATTCAGCACTCAACTATCATGTCTGTGAGGTCCTCTTGGAAAACATCACACTCAGGATTCCTCCCTCTGCTCTCTGGGCTTCTTCATCCTGGGGTAGCCTTCCGCATGCTCTCCAATACCCTTCCCACACACCCTATTCTATCAAGTAAATGTCTGTACAGCTTCAACCGCCACTCCTTTTCAAGGTCCTCCTTAAATCCTTTTCCACATCCACTGACATTTTCTTCTTGTCACTAGTGGGACCCTTAGGAAATTATGTTGTAATAATGTGTCTATGTCTTTTGTACTTAACACTGAAAATTTTGAAGAGATATGTTAATTGGCACTTATTAAAAACTAGAAGAAATGGCAGAAGAGTAAAAGATTATTTACAATTCTCTGGAAATATACCTACTTAAAGAAGAAAATGTTTACCTTGCCAATAATTTTGTTAATGATGAGAACTGTAAAAATTAACAACACATTGTTTATTAATTGAGAACCAATCTTGTACTACCATACAGTTTATATATTTTAAGTAATTTTATTATAATATGTGACAGTTTGTATGTCTCTACAAAGGCATAGCAACTAATTGCCTTTTTTTAGTTAGGCTGGAAGGAGAAACATGAATGGTCAGAATCATTCAGACAGATGCCTAATGTCTACACTGTCTGCTGATTTTGATTGGGCATCTGCAGGTCAGTAAAAAGAAGAATTTGCTTATAGGTGCTTAGAACGACATATGCAAGTTTGCAAGTCATCTCAACAATCTCTGCACCTCCTTAGTTAAATACACATGTTTAAATACTTAGAAAACCTTGCAGTCACCCTGTAGTCTTTTTCTGCTATTGTTCTCCATACCCTGGAAACAGTTCCCTCTTTCTACTAGTTTCCCAACAAAGCGAATGTTTTTTTTCAAACTCTGAGTCATGGACTGAGATTGTAACGCATGTGTGGCATCAGAACACACTTCATCAGTTACATCCTGACACAGGATTTCAACACCTCAGAAGGACTTTCTATCTCCATTTTCTCTCTGTCTCTATCAAAATGCTTTAACTCTGCTGTGTGAAAAATTAGAAAATACACAGGGAAAATAAAAATAGATATAAAATCTTGAAATTAAAAGATATCAACTCTTAAAACAATCACAGCTATTCCACCAAAATCTTTTCTATGCAAATACACTTATGTTTATTTGTGTGTGTGCATACATTTTAAAAAACAATTCTGGGACAGCACTATACTGTAATAAGACTAATAAGTACCTTGTTTTCATTACTGAGAACATAATAGTGAACCTGCACATGTTTTAATGATTATATATATTTTACATGGACAATCCATAAATAATTTTAATATTCACAATCTAAACTATTACATTAAAAGAAGCAATATATTACCAAGAATGCCCTTGTAATGAACATTTTACAATTTTCAACTTTTTATAGTTGTTATAAAATCATACCAAGAATCTATATATTTTGTCTTGCCCACATGTACCGTTTTTAACCTTGTATGTATTTCTAGAAGTATATAGAATTTTAATCAATGATTAAAACAATACGTGTGTTTTAAAAAATGTATCATAAAGTGTGGTGTGCATGCCTATAATTCCCATGCTTAGGAGATTGAAACAGGAGGATCACAGGTTTTAGACTGGCATCAGCAGCTTAGTGAGGCTCTGCACAACTCTGTGAGATCCTATTTTAAAAAACAAAAAGTAATAGAGGTAAGGGCTGGAGCTCAGAGGTAGACTGCCCCTGAATTCAATCTCCAGTACCAGAAAAAAAATTATCTGCTAATAGTACATAAATCTTTGTTCTTTTTTTTGTTGTTGAATTATCCACTCTCTAGGGTTATGGGAGTGTATTTACCTGCACATTTCATGTATATAATAAAACTTGGAATTCCTTTTAATTTCTGTTGACCTAGTATACATAGCATTGCTTTGCTTTGTTTTGGTTTTGGTGCTGGTGATTGTACCCAGAGTTACTATATCTTCAAGCTATATCCCCAACTCTATTTTATTTATTTTCTTTAATTTGGAAACAGCATCTCCTAAGTTGCTGAGAATCTCATTAAGTTGCTAAGGCTGACTTCAAACCTGTGACCCTCCTGTTTCAGCCTCCCAAATACTGAGACTACAGGCATGCATCACAGTGCCTGGCCAATTAAACCTTATTGTTTGATTGTTAAATAAAATCATAAATATTCATTGAAACACATAAGTAGAAGATATTTGAGGCAATTTATTGTTTTCTTCTTTAAAGAAACTGGTTTTGCATTCACTAAGAAGCACCACCTTTAAGGCTGTCTCTTGAGTAGCTGATGGACCTGGCTGGATACTCCATCCTACACCAGGATCATTCTTCCAAAATCTGCTCTTAAAAGTCACATTTTCATTTCAGCAACTTCCTGGAAGTTCCCTTAATTTCAGAAACTAGTATCAATTGTTTAATTACAAGTAATTTACAAGTTAAAAGTTCAAGAATTCCTTGAGCTATTTTTCTTTTCTATATGAAATAAACTTTAACTCAGTTTCAGCATGCCCTATTCTCTATAGAAAATGTGATGGAGATCATAGGTAGTGGGACGAGTTTTTATTCAGTAGTTTTTTTGCTTGGATACATACATTTTACAGGAAATTTTGTAGTTTTGCTCAGATGTAAATGCAAACTGAAGATCATCAAAAGTAGTGAAAGCATAGGAAATAAACACTCTGCTAGGATCACGCAGCAGAGATCAAACATAATTACATGCCATAAATGGAACTGAATGAACAAAATTAGACAACAGTATATGAGGAAATACATAAGCAACAGAAGTTCTACTGTACTAGAGAAAACACTAATCTTATCCCAATATTCCAATATGATTCTATTGTAATAACTGTAGGGAAAGATCATTCTCTTTCTTGGTTGCCTTACTTAACCAAGACATGCAGACCTTAGGTAATCTGATCTTCCTAGCTGTGACTCAATTCTTGGGTTTTCCCTCCAGGTGTTCTTTATAATGAATGTCACCTAAGCAAAGCTCAGTAAGATTTATGGATTCTCACACTGCTGTTCTTAGAATTTGCTCCCCAAATGAAGAACTACACAAAAATGCCTCTGACGATGCCCAACTTCAACTGTCCTCTTAGCAGCATCTCTTCGGCTCTCATTCTAAATTGCAGGGCTTGTTTCTCTGCAGTTCATGTTTCTACAGTGAACAGAAGGTGTCCTACTGAAACATCATACCCACTAACATTCATTATTTTAAATATATTCGCTGCAATGTGTGCATAGTGTGAGTTATACAACATTTTATTTTAATTACTGGCTCACTTGCGGGTGCCAATAACCAGTGATGAATTTCCCTTTGGAAAATGCTTCATAACAGAGAATTGTTATTAGTCTTATTTTTTAACAAATGTGAGCAATTCTGATTGCATTCTCTAAATCTTTCCCAAATAAGAGTCTTATAATATCATCCTCAATTTTCCTTTAATATTAGAAAATAAAGCCTACTGTTTGGTAAATCTCTAGTTTTACTTCAGAAATGACAATTGAAAGTATAAAAGATTGGATGAGAGTATTTTCACAAATACTTATGTAACTTTTGAAGAATTGCTACTGTATAGATATGTGTGTTTGCATATATGTTTATTGTATATATATACATTGTATATATATATAGTATATATATGTGTGTGTGTGTGTATATATATATATATATATAGTATTTGTATATCTATATCTATATATTCATGGCACTGGGAATTGAACCTAAGTGCCTTCAACCCCTGAATTATACTCCTAGGAGTATGTATTTCTTTATTTATTTCGTTGTTGTTTTTATTGTTGTACTGGGGGTTGAATATAGGGATGTTCAAGCTCTTAGATACCTCCCACAGCCCCATTTTTTTATTTGGAAACAGGGCCCCACTAAATTGCTTAGGCTGTCCTCTAACCTTTAATTCTTCTCTCAGAGTCTCCAAGTCCTTGGATTACAGGCATGTGCCACCATTGCTCCAACTTTTAAATAATCACCCTCTTCTCATTGAAAATAATTTCTGGATTTTAAGCATTTAAGTGTTTTACATCAGGAGGCTGCTGATCTTCTTCCTTTAGTGCAGTTAGACAAACACTTGCCTTCTGCTGTACAGGCATCTGTACTTTAGGCACCACACCCAGTGTGAACATAATTCAAGTTAAAAGTCAGATTCTAGGATTTTGTTCAATTTGATTTTAGTTTATTTACACTAAAACACACCATATTCTGCAAATGAGTTAAAATATTTTGCTAGTTATCTGTGGCAAATTTGATGCAATTTTTCAAGTGGGATAAGTTAGATAAAGGAGGACGTGTGAACACTTTCAGTAGTTACAAGCACCATCTTTTGCCGAGCACTTACAGCCTGACAATACTGTTCTAAAAATCTTCATTTTATTAATTGCTACATCTACAGAGTAGATATTTTGTGTTCCCATTTTACAGATTGAAAGGCAAAGCTCAGTACCTTCCTCGAGGTGACACCAATCATGCAGAAAAGCTGCTGCCTGAGCCTGGCTCCCAGCACTCTGCTCTGCCTCAGTCTCTCTCAGCTCATACAGTTGCACCAACATGCAGAGTGCACACATTGGTGGAGTCAAGACTCTTGACAGAAACTTGAAAATCATTTCTAGATCTTAAGCATTTAAATGCTTTACATCAGGAGGCTGCTGATCCTCTTTCCAAGTGCAGTTAGACAAAATACTTGCCACTTCTATACAGACATCCATACTTTAGGCACCTCAATCATTTTCTATTCTGGAGGTAACATGTATTGTAATCCCCGTGTTAACCATTCAGTCTAAGGTTCAGGAACCGTTGCCCATGACAATTTCATTATATAGCAACTCTGGAGGCTTAAATAATTTAAAATCACCTTTGCTTCCCACAATATTTCGCAATTAATTATTCAACAAATTGTTTGTAGAAATCAATGAATTAAAACATGAGGCGGTCCCTTAACTAAGCTATAATTTAATCTGACTGTTACAACTTGGGTAAAGTGTAAATTGTTTCCTGTCAGTTTAAAAAGAATGATGAAGAGGGAGCAGAGGAAAATGATTTGGATCATGGACATTGCACTCAGGTGACCTAAATCCTAATCCTGAATGTAAGTATATTCTGTGATTTGCCAATTTCCTATCTTACAGGGTTATAAAAAGAATAAATGTGTTCATATTTATAAATATAAACACAGCAGTTCTTCATACCAAGGTAGTGTATTATAAAAAATAAATGAAAACAATAAAAATATATGAAAAGGAATTCAGTTAAAAATTCATGTTAAGTTGACATGCCTGCTGAGTGTTGTACTCAAAAAGGAATTTACAAAAGCATGTCTAGCTGAGTAAAAAAATATGAACAAAATTTTGACATAAATAAAAGAAAAATTAGTTGCAGTGCTTAAAATGTCAAGGTGTGAAATTTGGAGGAATTTTTTTTTCTCCATGTTTATACTTGTTCAAATTCTGGCTAATTTAATTGACATTTAGTCATCTTCTGACATTCTAATGCCATTCTAGGTGTGGTTATACTGGGAGGCGTGGATTCTTATTTTTTATTTTTATTTATTTGTTTTTTGCTACAGTTATCTTTTAGCTACATCATAACCAATTCTAGTACTGAAGTCCAGAAAACAGTATAATTTTGGAAGCAAAAGTTCCTAAATTTACACAGTAAGGTGTAAGTTAAGTCTACTCCTTCACCAAGAATTTCATGAGAATCAAAATAAATCATAGCAGCAAGGATATTAAAATATTTGAAATCTGATTTATATATGTAAGTATTCAATATAGGCATCATAGCTAAGGTGGCCATATCATTTAGTACACAAAGTGTAGTTATTTTTTAAAAAATAAATTATTAATAATTTTCAAGTAGAACAGGAAAAATCAAGGTTTGTTCCAGGCTAACAGAATGTATGAAACTCTGAGTACAACCTACATCTTGCATTAAATAACAGATTTTCCAAAATGTATAACATTCTATAGTATAGATTTTTGTGAGCATTTTTTTTTTTTTTTTGCAGGTCTGGGGGTGGAATCCAGTGGCATTAGGCCTCCGAGTTACACCCCCTGCCCTATTTTTTTTAATTCTTTATTTTGAAACTGGGTGTCACTGAGTTGCAGAGGGCCTCACTAAGTAGCTGAGGCTGTCCGTGAACTGCGATCCTCCAGTCTCAGCCTCCCGAATGCTGGGATTACAAGCGTGAGCCACCACGCCCGGCTTCATGAGCATTTTTTAAGCTTTCCCAAATGGTGAATTTTAAGATATAGCCACTCATTCTTGCAATGCCTAAAATGTACACTGTGTAGACAAAGACAGTATCTTGCAATCTAGGGAAATAAGTCAGAATTCTTCTAAAGAATACATTGCACCTGCTGACCTCTTTGAAATAAGACTACAAATGAATCCCTCTATAAATACCATGCTGATAGTTCTTAGTAAAAGGAATTAACCTCAACCATTTTGTGAGCCATTGTGAGTCAGGACAACAGCAATGGACTAAAGGTAAAAAGATCGAGTTCATTGTTGAATGCCAACAGTCTGTTACAGGATATCTTTGACTTTCAAAAGGATCTTTATCTTGAACTCTATTAAAACATGGGTGTGTACAGAGCATGTGTACAGTCATCTTTTCCTCCAGCTTCTCCATGAGACCTTGCTTGAATGGGTAGTCTATTTATAATCCTGAAATAAAATTATTCTTGTATCACATATACATTTTTTGTCTGAAAAAGATGTATTCAGTAGAGACACTTCCCAAAAAGTTGAGGCTGATTGTATTCAAGAAGACAGTTATCAACATTCTAATAAAAATAATAAAACATGAATTTATATATTCTAATTTTGTAATGAAAAATCAATTTATTTGTTCTTATAAACTTAAGTACAAATTAGTATCTCCAAATTTCAAAAGAGAAGTAGAGATATCAAAAAACAAAACAAAATTAAGAGTATACAATTAGGGATGGGAGTGCAACTCATTGATAAAGCTCTTGATTAGCATTTACACATCCTTGCAGCTTAAAAAGCATTGGGGGAAAGCCGGGCATGGTGGCACACGCTTGTAATCCCAGCATTTGGGAGGCTGAGACAGGATGATCGCGGTTCGCGGACAGCCTCAGCTACTTTGTAAGGCCCTGTGCAATTCAGTGAGACCTGGTTTCAAAATAAAGAAAAATAGGGCAGGGGGTATAGCTCAGAGGTCGAATGCCCCTGGGTTCCATCCCCAGACCCGCACAAAAAAAAAAAAAAAAAAAAAAAAAAATTGCCGAGCATGTGGTGCATGCCTGTAAACCCAGTACTTGGGAGGCTGAGACAGGAGACTGTAAATTCAGTTTGAGGCTGGCCTGAATAGCTTAGCTAGACCTTGTTTCAAAATACAAAATCAAAAGGGATAAGGGATGGTAGATGTCCTGTGGTAGAATGTTCCTTGGTTCATTCCCCAGAAACACACACACACACACACACACACGAGTAATTGTTTTTTGGAAAAAATAAATTGCAATAGTACATGTGGTATCTCAAATCATTTACAGATGTATAGATTCAGTACAAATTTGGTTGGTAAACAAACTTAGCTTTTGCAGTGTTAAAATTCACAAAGGAAGGGGAAGGAACATGAATTAAAATACTTACAAATCTCCTTCTTTCCTACCAGAATCAGTGAAATTTTCCTTTTAAATCACCCCGGGTTGTTAAGGTCATTGCACATGATGAAATATTGGCACTATCTGTGGTAAAATATACACAGCAAATGTTGGAATGAGAAACAGCACCCTCCACACCACTACCTGCCTTGTTTCCTATTGATTTGTGGTGTCACTTTGATTCTGTTATTTGCTAAATAAACATTTATGGGGTAAATACTGTCTGACTAAACACATTATAGAATTCACATGATGTGAGGAAGTGAAAGTTGCAATATTGTGGGTGGTCATGTTTTCAGCTAAAAAATGTTCTCCCATTTCGGTTACCTACGATAGGGGAGACAGACTTTCAGTTAGGATTATTTCCTATTATCCATGGTGAAAACATGGTCATAGAAAAAAGCAGCACATGAGGCTGTGGCCTTGGTAGCCATTTTCTCTTGTCCACCACCCTGTAGTTTCCCTCAATTCCTTATTCCAAGCAGAGAAAAGAATGAATGTCTAGATATTAGATGAATCCTCAGCAGCTCAAAAAGCAAAACTTCCCACTGACTTTCAAATGACAGCCTGATTAGCCTGGATTTTCTATATATATATATAATCACTTTAATTAAATTTTCTATTTTGAAAAATATTTAGACCTACGGAAGAGGTGCAAAAGTATCACAAAGAACTCTCTTATAAACTTCACTTAGATTCCATTATTGTTTCCAAATTTCACATTTGCTTCATTCTCTCTCAACATTGGTGTTTTACCTATTGCTGTTTTATATCTACTCATTCATTTTGCTGAGCCCTTTGAATTTGGTTGCAGACATACTGACCCTTAAATACTTTAATATTTTATCTTATAATGATAAGGAAATTCTTTTCTGTAATTCTTGTGTGTGTGTGTGTGGTGCTGGGGATTGAATCCAGGGACATTCTACCTCTGAGGTACATCCCCAGCCCGATTTTTATGTTTTATTTTGAAACAGGGTCTCACTAAGTTGCAGAGGGCCTCACTGAGTAGGCGGGCCACAGACTCAGTTCCTCCTGTCTCAGCCTCCCAAGTACTGGGATTACAAGCATGAGCGATCACATATGGCTTCTGTAATTCTTCTGTGCAGCTTATTTATTACATTGAAAAAGTACTATTGCTTAATATGTTCTAACTTCAAATCATCACTCTATTTTTCTTTACATCATTTGATTTCAACAATTTGCAATTTTAACTAGCATCACACATTGCAACTTATTGTCATGTCTCTTTAGTTTCCTTTAATCAAAGTAACTGGCTCAGCCTTTTTTTTGTCACTCATGACATTGATAGTCTTTAAGAGAAAAGGCTCATTGTTCTATAAAATGTTCAATTTGGGTTTGTTTGATGAATCTTCATAACTCAATTCAAGTTGTAGATTTTTGTCCTGTTTATTATATATAGTGATGTTTTGTTTCTCTGAGCATCCCTAGACACCCCTGTTGTCAGTTTCTTCCATGATTGGTAATGCTAACTTTGATCACTTATCAAACCACTTTTATTCATTTTGACAAAACACTGAAGAGTGAAATTTTAAAATAGTCTTGAAGTAATATTTGTAGAGCAAATTTAAAAATACGAATAAGACTTTTACATAAAGGTAATCATAAATATAATTAATAGAAATTAAGTAGCAAATAAAGAGCCAGAAACAGCTTATCCACATTGAATATCTCCAGTTGTACAGAGCTAAAGTTTAGGGAAAACTACTGTGGTGATAGAAACAAAATAATAGTTGCTGATAGGGTGGATCAACTGGAAGAGAACACAGGAACTTTTGTGGGCGTGACATATTCTGATAAGAGTGTGGGTTATTTGATTCACTATATTGGTCTAAAAGCGACTTGTATACTTAAATTTTGCATCTCTCTGTTGGTACTTCATTTTAATAAAGTGATTCTTTACTTTCAGAGTAAGATTTTTTCTATAACCATGCAATTGTTACAAAGAATTCTGTAAGACTAAAATAAACACATCAAGGGAAGTACATTCCTTAAATGCTGGGCTCTCACTTTCATGAATAGAAGATTTAGTTTATACTTAAAGGTTTTTTGGTTAGGTCTTCATCAGAGTTGTGACAAAATCCATACTCATTTTCTCTATTTTTTTTTTAGTATTGGAAGGTATTAAGAAAAATCTTGACATGCCAATCAGAATCTACATTTATAATTTAGAAAATCATAATATGTATTAATTAGCAACTAGCTTTGTTTATCTTCATATTTTATTAATGTCTCAAAGGAACTAAATCTATTATTTCATCATATAATGGCTTATATACTAATGTTTCTTGTGTTTTATACCAATGGTGAACAACCATAATTTTAAATCCAATATTTCGTTTTCCTAAACTATATCTAAATCAATTGCATTTAATACTTTTCTATGTTAGTAAATATCTCAGTATTGCTTGGGGATATTATTTATATTATTTTATTTTTAAAATTTTTTATTATTGCATTGTAGTTATACATCTCAGTGGGGTAAAAGATGGTAGAGGCATACATGCACATCTGTAAGCCTTTCAGGGTAGGCTACTCTTTGTTGATTTCTGCTTGTAGCTTTCAAGATTCTATTATAAGAAAGAGAAGATAATGCCATTTTAATCAAAGCCCTTTCTTTCTTTCTCTTTCTTTCTTTCTTTCTTTCTTTCTTTCTTTCTTTCTTTCTTTCTTTCTTTCCATATTTATTTGTGATAACAATGGGTTGAATCCAGGGCAATCTACCTCAGAGCTACACTCTCAGCCCTTTTTTTGTTTTTGAAACAGGGTCTCAATAGGTAGCTAAGAATCTTGCTAGGTTGCTGAGGCTGTCCTTAAAGATGGAATCTTCCAGTCTCAACTTCACATGTATTGGAATTACAGGTATAAACCACTGTGTCTGGCTGAAAGTCATTTTTTGTTTGATACAAATCCAGAGTTCCACTTAAGCAAAACATGATCAGCAAAGAAATAAAATATTAGGAATATAGGACAAATTTCTAAGCAATATTTTTCATCTGGAAAAATAGTGTTAATAAGAATGGATCATGTAATCCTAAAGATGAGCTTGTACAACTCATGTGTTCACCACAGTCTTGAAATCTAGAAGGATAGACTTTCTTTGAAGATTGCAAGAAAGCATGTTTAATTGTTCAGTTGAATGGGGATTCATAGAGATATCCTCAAATAATGATGTGGGTTGAATTTATAAGTGTATATTAAGAGAAAGTTTATTTGTGACTACTAGATCTGAGAAAGGAATGTTTGAGATGCAAACTTAACATTTTGTTGACTTTTGAGACTGACATTAAGGTCAATCAGTTTTCCTCAGTGGCCATCCCTGGATAACCCCTTCGCTTTCCAGGGGACATAACCCATCACAGAATACCGACCCAGTGTTTTGTTTCTCATTTCCTTTTATTCTATGTTTAATAGCTTGAAGATTAATTCAAAATCACATCATCAAAGACATAGTGCATAGACAATTGCCTTACTTCATTAGATTTTTCTAATGATAGAGTATTTTCTCACACTTCAAATCTTGAGCTGCATACTGATTAGTTTCTTACGTGATAAGCCATTAAAGCCTACTGTACATACACACACATATGGAGAGATATAGAGATACATCATTTGTCTCACATTTTGAAATATTACCATTATGGTGCTCCTATCTATTTGAAATCTTTAAAACACCACTAGTTTAAACAAAAAGCTTCATCTTGACAATTTTGTTCTTCTAATTATAAACTGAATCGATATGGTTAGAATAAGCTGGAAGGTAAGATGTATTTTTGCCTTTAATTGTTGTAAACATTACATTAGGACATATGGCATTTAGCTATGAAATATTTGGAGAAACCATAAATCCTTTGAAAAATATAGCTTTAGGAGTATAAAGATAAACAGTATTTGCAACTCAGTTATTGGAGGAGGCAAAAATTTAAAAAAGGAGATAAAGAAATGCAGAGGCAAAGGGGAAAAAAGGACAGAAAATTCAAATGTAGGAAAATAAAGCTGTGACATGCAATGAAAATTAGTCTGTGGGCATGTAGCAGAGAAAGAGTAGAGCAGGAAAAATGTTTCAGAGCAGGGGGAGAGTAATAGGAAATATATATCTATTAAAATCAATAAAAACATAAAGGCAAACTGTTGTACCCTCCCTTCCAAAGACAGCATGCCAAGGAAATCTCTGAAAAGCAAAAGTTCAAAAGGGTTATCTGAGATTAGACACCATAATCCTAGAAGGATGAATTCTTCTGCCTTGAAAAAAATATTTATTCCTTAGATCCATTTGCTGTTCTATTTGGAGCTGAGGTGAGAGTGATGAATAATGGAGAGCAGGACATCCTAATTATTCCTGTAACAAAAGCAGAACCTCTGGAATTTGTTACATCTCCTTGTGTGAGAGGCATATATCGACAGTTACACAGATGAAAGGGCTCCTGTCTATAGATAACAGGTCTTTGCTCCAAAGAAACAGATTTGCTTTTCTAGAAGCAGAAGCTAACACTTGAGCCTATTTGCCATCTCCACCATGGCTCTTTGGTGAAGTAACTAGATTAAGTCTCCTAGAAAAAAAAATAATAACAATAAAATAATTTCCACCCCAGAGGCAATTTAAAACAATATTACCTACAGATAAAATGGCACAAAATCACAACATTTTAAGATGGTGAGGAACAGAGATCGTCTATTATGCTTTCTAGGAAGTGTGCCAGTGGTTTCTGGCCCAGAGTAGCTGTCCCCCAAGTGCTACCTACCTAACCATATTTTTGAGGGTCTCTGATTCTCTTTTCTTTTCTTCCCTTCCGTCTCTGTTTCTATGTCTTTTATTTCACAAAGGTAGAAACCAGAAGCAAATGAGATAGAAGCCATAGGTTATTTGGCATCAGAACCAGAATTCACATCTTCCAATTTTTAAAACAGTTCCCCCATGCATTTTCTTTTTCTGTTTCTGTCTTTTATTTCACAAGGGTAGAAACCAGGGTCAAGAAAGGTAGAAGCCATAGGCTATTTGGCTTCAGAAACAGGATCTGCATCTTCCAGTTTTTAAAACAATTCCCCCATGCATTTTCCATTAGATCTTGAATGCACTACCATCCTGCTCATTCTCTCATACCTGTGATATTCTTACAAGAATCAATATTTAGTCTTCTTTCTGTGAAACTGGGGAGCATCTTGTCTGAATTTCAGATTGGCATCTCTCACGGAGTTTGAGGCAATCATATACATTTTGTTTCCTCACTGAACATTTCATTGGCTCTGTGTGTGCTTTTAAAACAACCTTTCCTGACACCTGTTCCCCTCCCCCTCCAAATATAATGCCAGAAGCATATGAGTCTAAGTTGACTTAGGCCTCTTGAGAAGGGATGTTGGTATTTTATATTGTATAGTAAAATAGTAAGGCATCAATATTTGATATAAAATTATGTTGCAATATTTTAAGAGGGAATTCATGTCTCATAGCATCTACAGAAGCATTAAAAATGTAACAGAATGTGGGTCTCATTTGTTGACTTTATGAGCTCATGCAGGTAGTTTTGGTAATGAGCTCTAGCAGATAGTTTTTTTTGTAATGTATGTGTTTATGTTTGTGTCCATAAGAAAAGCTAATATCATCTAGGCTTACTGATGCCATGAAAACAGTTCATGTTCACTGTAGAGAAAAAAAATTAAAAGAGGACCATATATTCTCATTATAGCTATACTTGTGTCAATTTGTGTTTTTCTGAGTACAATTTCAGAAATGGACTTTTTAATATAATCCTTAGAGATTACTCCCTATCCAAAGCATCACTGTCTTGCAAACTGTGATCTCCCTCAAGGTCCTTTGGTTTCAGTTTTGCTTAGTAGAGGATACTCATGGAAGGACAATTATAGAACCTCAGCTAATGATATTCTCTTCCTGACTGTGCCACCCTGCCATTCTCAATTTGCTTAATTTTGAAAAGTAATGAAACATTCAATTTTTAAAAACTCCATCTTTCAAGATGATGAGAACTGAGTCAAAATTTTGAAATATACAATGCCATTTGCTGCTACCTTTACTTGTAGATGTCTTTGTGAATTTGACAAGTTAATTTTGTAGGTGTGCTGTTGGAGTATTTCTTTTTCAATTAAAATAATAAAACATAGAATATTGTTATCCATTTTGTTCAAAGATTTATGTGTCTATGGCCTACATTTTTTCAGATTACTCTTTTTTTCAACGTCCTAATCAATAATAGATGGTCATATTAGGGAAAATAAATGTTTCAACTATTATATTAAGGTATTTTCCCATTCCATTATAATATTATAGTTGAATATATTTGAGGAATTGATACATGGGAGGAGAACATCGACAAAGTGTTCCTTGACAATTTTATTATTCCTTATTTTTATTTTTGGTATTAGAAATTGAAGCCAGGGGCATTCTACCTATGAGCTACACCCCAGCTCTATTTTTTTTTTCATTTCAAAACAGTTTCTTGCCAAGTTTTGAAGGTCTCCCTAAATTGAGTCTGGCTTTAATTCTGCAATCCTCCTGTCTTGGACTCCCATATACAGGGATTACAGATGTGTACCACCATGCCCTGCTATTCCTTCTTTTTAAAGACTAAAACTCAGTATAACTGCAACTGAAACACACATTATCTATCTAGGAACACAAAATAGCATAAATTTGTAATTGTAATAATCATCTGACTGATTTTTTTACTTAATCTGCAAGACCTGAGCTAACACTAACAAATAACTAATCAGAACAGGATACTCTCTATAAATGTAGAGAACTGGCTAGACTTAGCTGATTCCGATTCCTGGTGGCCCTGGAAGCTGGGAATAATCTGGAAACAACTGGATTATGTCATGGTCTATGGGGTCTGTTGTAGTGAGATGAGGCTGGGCACCATTCAGAACACTGTGTTGAGTCGCTTTTTAAAAAATATACCAAGCTACTAATAAATAGCTACTAACAAATAACAAATGGTATGAAAACTTAGTTATCACAAGTGTGTATATCATATTATATCATATTATAATATACTATTTTGTTAAACATAATGGATTTTTTTAATATCCACAGTGTAACTAGAGACCCTTCTTGATTTAATCCTACAATGAGATCAAAGTACTTATTATTTATTAGCCAAGTACAACATTATCTCCTCATATTCATTAGTATTCTGGTGTCACACCAGGGTTTTCAAAACTCTTTGAAGTGAAAACTTCCTGTGGCTATAGAGTGTTAAATGATTTTCCTTCTTGAATGCAAACATGTCTCCATCAGCAAGTCTTAATGTGGTAAATTTATTTCTCTACTACTATATAAAATTGACTAGCATACCTTAGTTATACCTTAGTTATGTGAGGGAATGTTGTTACCTATTGAGAGAAAACATAGGAGATTGTACCACTCACCCATGAATTTATGTTTTTATATTTTAGAAACATTTTTATCCAGAATGTATGAATGAAATGTCTCACAATTTTTATTGCTGAATTATTACAGCATATCTGATTATGTCTCAATGACTTTGTTCCAATCTCACCTTCGCACAGAAGCTTCTTACTGAATGAAGTTTGGAAGTTATTAGGAAGCCTTGAAAAAGAGTAACAATATTGCTGATAAAACTGATTTTTTTCCAGATCTAAAAACTGCCAAATTCAGAGTGTAAACATGTTAAAGATGATATACATATTAAAGTCAAATTTCCCTGATGGTGGATTTAAGAGGAATGTAGGTGAATTTTTAAATTTGTAAGATATGTGAGCTGTGGGCAGGAAATAATGAAGATTCTCATTGTTTTTATAGGTTTTCCACCAACATAGAAGTGCTGATCTAAATAATTTAGAAATTCTCCAGGTCTTAATGAGTCTTACAAATAATACTTGGTGATAGCCTGGTATTTCTTAGTCCCCTCAACAAAATTGTCTTTCCTAGTGTTCAGAGATATTACCATACTGTATACTAAAATAGAGGAATGTAATTGATTGACAAAGACCATTCTGGCAGGACAGAAAAATGCAAATCTGACTTGGATATTTAATTTAATTTAATTTTGTGTGTGTGTGGTAAAAGAGACTGACACTAGGGACTTTCTACCTCTGAGATATTCTCGGATCCTGTGTTTTGTTTTGTTTTGTTTTTTCTTCTTCTTTGAAATAGGGTCTCAACAAGTTGCTGAGGACTTCAGTGAATTGCTGAGGCTGGCTTGAAATCTGTGATCCTCCTCTCTAAACTGTTCAAATACTAGGGTTGCAGACCATAAAGCCTGGCTCT
Source organism: Muscardinus avellanarius (assembly GCF_963383645.1). Classification (NCBI taxonomy): domain Eukaryota; kingdom Metazoa; phylum Chordata; class Mammalia; order Rodentia; family Gliridae; genus Muscardinus; species Muscardinus avellanarius. The sequence goes on from NC_137787.1 coordinate 72,871,146, forward strand.
GACTTTAATTTTATCATTTTTTTTTTACATTTTCTATCTAACAATTTTAAAAATACTTTGATTTATGCATTAGAGTCTCATCATAATGTAGTTCACAGTGATATTGACATAATTGCACACAACACTTGGTGTGCTTTCCCTGGCTCCCTTCCCACTCCTCCTGTTTCCTATACAGGGTACTAAGATTGACAGTGATATTCTCCCTTTCTTCTCTCTCTCTCTCTCTCTCTCTCTCTCTCTCTCTCTCTCTCTCTCTCTCTCTCACACACACACACACACACACAGTCTATGGAATTGATTACTTCATTAATCCTCTCTTTCCTCCTCCCCACTTCCTCTCCACTACCTCTCTGGCTCCACTGGAGTTTCTCCTCCATTATCAGAAGTCCATTTGGTATCCTGATGGCTCTCTAGTTAATGCATAAGAGAGAAAACATAAGACCTTTCACTTTCTGTGACTGGCTAATCTCACTTAACATAATGTTCTTTGTGTCCCACTATTTTCCTGCAAATTACATTATTTTGTTCTTTATTGCTGAGTATAATTCCATTGTTTACATATTCAATAATTTTTATAATGTACCTAATGTGAATTGTGCTGCTGTAAACATAGATATGCATATATCACTATAATATTCTGATTTCATTTTCTTTGGAAAGATACCTAGGAGTGGTACAACTGGATCATATGGTGGATCCATTCCCAATTTTCTGAGGAATCTTCACACTGATCTCCGTAGCAGGTACACTAATTTGTAATTCCACCAGCAGTGTAGAAGAGTTCCTATTTCCCCACATCTTTGCCAGCATTTATTATTGTTTGACTTCTCAATAATTGTCATTCTGATTGGAGTTAGATGGATTCTCAGTGTAGTACTGATTTTCATCTCCCTGATTGCTAATGATATTTAATGTTTTTTCATGTATTTATTAGCCATTTCTATCTCTTCTTTTGCAAAGTGTCTATTTAGTTCAATTGTCCTTTCTTGATTGTGTGTGTTAAGTATTTAAGTACTAAGTACTTTGTATATTCTAGATATTAGTCTTCTATCTGAGGAATAGCTGGCAAAGATCTTCTCCCACTACATTGGCTCTTTCTTTAGAATCTTGATGACTGGTTGAATTAAATAATAGCATGTATCAATTACTCTAGGCCTGCTTACTTTCTTGTACAAAAGAAGTTTACTTTTAACTGTACTTGCCACTAGGTTTTCTTATTTATCCTATAGTCTTCAACATGTATTTTTTATTATTCTTTATTTTGAAACAGGGTCTCGCTGAGTTGCAAAGGGCCTCACTAAGTAGCTGAGGTTGTCTGTGAACTGTGATCCTCCTGTCTCAGCCTCCCAAATGCTGAGATTACAAGTGTGTGCCACCTTGCCAGCTAACATTTTCAACCACTTATGCTCACAGTCTCTGTTATGACTTTGCATACCCAAAATATTTCCTAAATTACAGAGGGGAGATAGCAGGTATATCTATTATCTTCTCTTTGGTCACTTTCTGACTTCTATCTCTTCCTTTTCTTAAAAATATTCTTAGACTTTTTCCTACCTTCTCTATATATGTCCTCATCACTTTTTTTCATCATCAATTCCAGAATTCTTTGAATCCTGCCCATCCTAGTGAACCTGAACTCTAAAGAGTTCTCCAAGGCTGTCTTCACCAAAAGGTGTTCTAGCCCTTCTTCAAAAAAGCTCCAGTCAACTCTCCCTTCTTGACTTTTTTGGCATTGCAATGTTTTTTCCCTCCAATGCTTCTTTGATTTTCATCTTCTCTTCTTGGATCATAGAGATTTGTTATTATGATTGATTTCTTATGTATAGTTTTGATTCCTCAAACCATATGTCTCTTTGCCCATAGTCAAGAATCACGTTTTATTATGTCTAAATGGTAAGTTCAACTTCATGTCAAGATTCACTTAACCAAAACCATATTTATATTTTTCTCAAAATGATCCTCACCTTAAATTGGTCTCTGAAAAGCACAATTATTCTTGACATATTAGATCAAAATCTTCATGTCCTTTCTGATTCTTAAAGAAAAAATCTTGCCTTCCTATTCTGTAGTTTGTTCTCAAAAATTCAGTTTCTCCTTTGGCCTTCGTTCTCTTCATAGATAATATGTGGATACAGATTCCTAACATCTCAGTAGATTTTAATAGCCTTCCATTGTTCTTGCTCAGGACAATTTCTTCATTCCTCCAGTTATCATGGACTTCACTGTCAGCCTAATCTCCTTCAATTGCTTTTCACTATATCTCTTTTAATCAAGAACTTTACAGGCCCTCTGTTTCTTTCTGCTTCCTGTTTAAAGGCTCTGCTGTTTAAGTTTCCAAATAGCCTATAAATTATCTCCACTCTGCATCCTGGTATTTCTCATTGATTTAAACCATGACCAGAAAAAATTGTATTTTATATTGCAATTTAGTACTGTGTGTGCACACAAATGCATACACACAAGCTGTCCTCTACACTCACGTCATTCAAACCAGTTTTCTGAAACAATATTTACACTTATTACATACAAGTTACCCTTATTGTTTTTCTTTCTTTTTTTTTCTTTTCCTCTTTTATTGTTTGTTTGTTTATTTGTTTGTGGTAGTGGAGAGCCTCATTAAGTTCCTGAGGCTGGCCACAAACCTACCATCCTCCTGTTTTAGCCTCCCAAGTATTGGTATTAATTATTACTTTCATTTTGGGGGGGTTATAAAAAAGTTTTATTTTATTTATTTTTTATTACTTTCATTTTTATGAGCCCCAAATTGACTTCCTGTTATGATCCCAGTTTGAAGTGGCTCAACTTTTCTTTTTCAACTTTTTATACCCCATCTTCTCCACTTTATCCAGAATAATGTATCCCTGCCCTGTAAACATACACACACACTGGTTTCCAACTTTTTATTCTTCTTTTTCAGTTTAAGTTTCTCATAATAATAGGGTCTTCCTTGCCAGTTTTAACTCATAAAAATCCATAATTTTTCTGAAGAAAATATCTAAGTTGTCCCATCTGAGATGCCCATTTGATCAAAGGTCAAAACCAAGACATTAGACTCTTTATAAATTGATAGAACAGTAAGATTATATCATTTTTTTTGAAATTTTGGATTCATGCCATGACATTAAAACAAAACAAAACAAAAACAAACAAATCAACTTCTGAGACCCAGGTACAAACTCAAGCTTTATTATTTATAAGTCATGTGATCTCAAATAAAAATCCTTAACATCTTATCCTCAACTATAAAATAGGAACCCCAGAATCTGCCTTAATAAATTGCTAAAAGCTGAAACTTTTGAAAATTCCTGGCATGTACTAGAAACTCAATGAATGTTTACTGTTAAGTATGCTGTCCCAGGCACATAATATTTCTATAGCTTTATTTCATTTTCTATTTGTTTACCATATTTTCAAATACTTTTTGCCAATCCTCTTTATTACAAATTTCTGATTATGTCAGTTACTTACATTAAAAATCATATTTGAAATAAAGTCAGTCTCCCCTTGTAATGCTCAATACATGACTAATTCGAAAAGAGAAAATCAGCACCTATATTTTATTTATTTTGTATAAGTCATTCATCATGATTTTCTGGCACCAACTCTGGAAAGTTCAGCAAACCAAATTAAATTGATTTTAACATGTTCTACTTAAAGGTAAAAAAAAAAAAAGAAGTTTTTGAAATAAACTTTTGAGTTTATTTTGAGTTAATGCCACAAGTTTAGGAGTGTGGGTTGACCTTTAGTATGGCTAGTTTATCAGCCAATTATAATGTGCTAGTCTCTTTTTTTAAATTTGTCAGGGAAGGTTTTGTATTTTAAGATAAACTAGGACACTAAGTTTTAGAGGCACATATTGCATCAGATTTTAGAACTAAATTTAAATTCATTTTCAACGTTCTGCACTGTGATATATGCAGATTTAAAAGAAAGTGACACACATAAAATCATGTCTGTTAAGCATTTTAAGTTTAAAAAAAATAGTTTTTCACTCACCAACTCTCCCAAGAATGGTACTTGCTGGCATACATTTTCTAGTATCAGTTATATAGCAGAGGGTAATGGAGAATGATGGCAGATATGAAGGCTAAAAAAGGATGACAAAAGCAAGTATAAATGTAAACACGACTTCCCTACTAACCTGGGCTCACCTTTGCCCTCTAACAAATGCAGTGCAAAACATTCCTCCTTATTTCATTGGGTTTTTCTTATGTGTGGTACATATTAACCAGAGAAGTGATGACAATTTTCTGGCAAATGTTCTGCTAACATCTACTCCATAGCTTGATTTACTTACTCATTTTTCTCTCTGTTGCAGAGGTATATTCCAGCATAAAATCTTATTTGAATGTTAAAACTATGTTAATTTCAGTGCATTCAATTAGGATATGAATATTTTACTCTAGATGTATTATAGATATAACAATTTGATTACAACAGGATATTATGATTAGATGAGAAAGTATGATCTACTACCTACTATGTCTGAAATATGCAAAGCCATATCAATCAAAGGTCATTAAAAGCCGGGCGTGGTGGCGCACGCTTGTAATCCCCGCGCTTGGGAGGCGGAGACAGGAGGATCGCGCAGGTTTGAATCCAGCCGCGCTGGTGTAAGAGACCCTGTTTCAAAAATATAAAAAATAGGTCTGGGAGCGGAGCCCGGAGGTAGAAAGGCTTCCAGGAACCCCAGTCAAACAAACAAACAAAAAAAAGGTCATTAAAAAAATTTTAGAGTTGATAAATGAGTTAACATTACTCCATTATCAGGTTATGTACTTTTTCTCATATGGACAAATGATAATTATTTTTGGTTATAAATATGCTACCATTAGAGTATATAGAAATATTTTTGTGAGATGAAAAAGATCATCCTTATCCAAAAAAGATTAATTTTTAAAAGCATTAATTCTCATGAATCAGTGTCTTATTATGATCTCCCAAATATTTCTAGTGAAACTTAGTTATGATATACAAATCTACAAGTCTAAAATTGTCTCGCCATTTTTCAGGTTTTTTTTTAAATACTTGTATTGTTGCATTCTAATTATACATCATACTGAGATATAGAGTGATGGGATTATCCACAACTCTTGGAACATTCCCTCCAAGTCCCTCCCTCTCCCTCCCCTTCTTCAAACATGTCTTCGAGATTGGCACTGGTAATTTAACACATGCACATAGCATTATTTCATTGTTACATTCTTTTCATCTTTATTTCCCCTCCTCCCTCCCCTAAGCCCCTTCCATCAGTCCATTGGAGTCTCTGCTCCTCTATCTGATGTCACACTTGTTTCCCAATTGCTATCTAGTTTCCACATATGAAAGAAAACATACAACGATTTGTTTTCTGAGACTGGCTAATCTCACTCAGTATAATATTTTCAAGTTCCATCCATTTTCCTGCAAATTACATAATTCTGTTCTTCTTGATGAGTGAGTAAAATTCCACTCTGTGTATATAGCACAGTTTTGTGATCCATTTATCTGTTGATGGAGACCTAGGCTTGTTTCTTGCTAAAATGAACAATGGTAGTCATTACAGGAGTCAGAAATGATTCAGCTTTACTGTCAGCCAGGTTAAATTACAGATCAATACACTATGGCGTTCTTATTCTAAGATAGGATGAATAATAATTTTAAAATGTTATTCCAATATTCCATATTTCCTAGTGCTGAAAGTTAAAGGTCTAACACCTTCTGAAAAATTAGTTTTTAATAAATTCTTATCATAGGAAATAAGAAACTAAAGAATGTTAAATGATCTATAATTTAAGCCAATAAAATTTTATTTTTTACTCAGATTGCCTTAAGAAAAGGATAAGGATATTCACCACATGAAATATTTTAACTTTTTCTTTTTTATTAAATAATACTTACTGATTATTCAATTCCATATCACTATATATTTAGTGACAAAAAACACAAGTTAACCCAACAAATCTCAGTTGAGATAGTTAAACTAAATCTCAGTTGATGGATCTCAAAAATAATTCCACCTAAATCATAACTCAAATTTCTGTCTACAGAATTTAGTTGCTAACAGGTTAGAAAAATCTATCAGGACAGACTGGCTAACCACTGATATGTACAGAGCAGCTCTCTCTCTCTCCAACTGCTGAGGCTCACAGATCAAACAATGGATCATTCAAGATAAAACTAATGTTCTGACTTGTTGCAGGCAAAATTCAACCACCAGCTGCCTTCATTTTGCCACTGGGAATGCTTTTCCCTATTGCATTCTACTGTATATCAACTTATCTTCTTGTTATTAGTGCTAGATAATTTCACACTTATTTTATAAAAAATGAGATTAGTATTATATATAGTAGATATGTATGTGTGTATATATTTGTATAAGTATACACACACACACATATATATATATATATTCACATTTGTAAGTATGTACATATATTTGTATATAGATAGGTACGTATATCTATCCCAATATAAAAGTTGAGATGGAGAAATGGAGTATCAAGAAAATGAATCAGTTTTGAAATCTGCTGTCAGACACAGTGGCACTCACCTGTAATTCTAGCTTCTTGGGAGGCCAAGGCTAGGGGTGAAGAGCTGCAAGTCCAAGAATAGACTGTGCGGCACAGGGAGACTGCATCTCAAAGAAACAATAGCAAAATACCAAAATGTGTTAAAATTTTCTATTATATTGTTAAATACTTTTCTTCACCTGATGTTCACATGTGGATTGACAGTTTCCAAATTAAAATTAATTATTTTAAAAGTAGTAAAAATTGAGTAGAATAAATCCAAAATGACTAGAGAACATGAAGTAAAAAATATGAATCTCTCTTATGCCCTTGAGAAGCCCAATTCTACTTCCCATAGTTTACTCCTTTAAAAGGAAAACTCCTGGTGCTTTCTCTCCATAGTTAAAACACACACACACACACACACACACACACACACACACACACACACAACTTTGTGGGGTAAAGACAGTTATGAGAGGTCCAGAGCTTCACATAGTATCTGGCACATACTAAATATTCACTGAGTATTTGCTAAAGATAGTAAGGAAATGATGAATGAATTCAAGTATATATAGATGGAACATGGTTTCAAAGTCCACCTCATATTAACTCTTACAAAATTACTTTTCTACATTATCATTTTTTATTTTTTGGCTTGAAGAGAGATGTTAAACTTTAAACTTGGCAATCACAAATAAGTAGTCAGGTATAATGGCACACACCTGTAATTCCAGCTACTCAGGAAACTGAGGCAGGATTTTAATTTCACAGTCAACCAGGGTAACTTAGTGAGCCCTGTATCAAAAATAAAATATTAAAAATGGATGGGATGTAGTTCAGTCGTAGAGAGCTTACCTGGCCTGCACAAGGGGCTCAGTTTAATCCCCAGCACCACAAAACACTAAAACAAAACCATATTAAATCACATTTTTTTCAGAATTTCCACTTCCCATTTAAATTCACTTTTAGAGATAAATATTTTTAGAATTTTATTTTATTTTGTTTTATTTTTTGGATGAGATAATCTAGTATTCATCCATTGCATTTCTATTAGCATAGTTTTTTTGCTGTTTCTATTTCTTTACTGTTGTATGTCTATAACTATACTTTCTATTTCCATACATCATTTTCTATTTTCACTATTTATAGTTTCTTATTTTAATGGACTTTTACATTATTTTAAAGCATATAGGTTATATATCAATTTATTATAATAGCCAATAGCTAGTTTTGCTTGTATTTTTAGTGTAAGAGTTAATCTAGTAACTATTTTAATATTCTAACATCAGTACAAAATACACCTTACTCCTACAACTTCAATTTTCCCCAAACTACAAATTTTCCTTTAAACTCCAGTGCTGCTAGTGGTGTGAATGCTTAATGAAATACCAAGTTATTATTGCTTTATTAGGATGACTTTTATTGTCTCAGACTACTAATACTTATTCCAAATGCTGTCTTTAAAAGAATGCCCTAAAGCACAATGCAAATTGTAATATTGAATGGCAGAATTCGAGGTCTAGAAGGCCAAATCTTTCCCTTTTCTATTAGCAGTAAGGACAGTTTTTGGTAATTGCCTGCTCTCTGCCCATGGATTACTGAGATAAGAAAACCTGTGAACTACAGTAACAATTTGTGCCAGTTACAATTCAGAGGCATTTACTATTTTCTGGTGTGACAGCACAGAGTACATATATATATATTTTGCTATCTTCATTCCGAAGTCCCTCCATTCAAGACAATGTAGGGAGAGATTAGCTGTTATTTCAAAAACTGAGTTAGCTAAACTTAGAATTAGTTTTGAACGAGTTTACAAATCTGTATGATTCTTTGATGCATTGATTAAAAAAATATGTTTGTAAATTTAAGTGTTCTTAATATAATATTTGATAGTAAGCTATTCATTCCCACATTCACAGACAGTCTTATAATTCTAATTTCTGAAAAAAATGTCACATATACTTTTACTTTTAAAAGTAAAACAAAATTTCTCTGATTTTAAAATAATTTTGGAGGCCAGGTATGGTGGCTCATGGATATAATTCTATTACCTGGGAGGCTGAGACAGGAGAATCACAGGTTCAAGGCTAGTCTCAGCAATTTAGTGAGCCCCTGTTTCAAAATAAAATATAAAAAAGACTGGGTGTGTAGCTCAGAGGTAGAATGTTTCTGGATTTAATTCCAAGTACTATTACTACCGATAATGGAAATAACGATAATTTGGAAGGAAACTTTCTTGCTAGTTTTTAAGATAACTAGAGTTACATTATAATGGTCAAAGCTAGTATACTGAGTGTGTCACTGCCTGTGGTGCCAGTGAGTAAGGAATGCAAACACAAGGAAAAAGAGAACCACTCTCTGAAGTTCAATTTCACTGAGCTCCAAGTGTCAGTACATTCTTCTGTTTTCTTATCACTCTAAGTATTGTTCTGTCAATTATACACCAAAGTAAAATGTTTCTCTTTAGACACTGAGATTCCAGAAGTGGTTCTCTGGCTAAAATAAAATATTCCAGTCATTTTGGTTGTTAGATTATTGGCCCCAAAATAACAACCTTTGCAAAGTGAAATTCTAAGTTATCTCCTAGTACTAGAGTCTTACAGAAGGGAAGAGTTTTTCCATAGACAAAAAAGGCCACTTACTGGCAAAGGGACCTTGGGAAAATTATATATTCTCACTTCCTTTGCCTATAAGATATGGATGATAAAAATTGTGTGAGTAGAAAGTTATATATACTTAGTATACTTAACAAAGTAAGCAATTAAGAATGCCTATAAGTTTACTGTCAACACTATTAGTTTATTCTACATGTGTTCTTGCATTCCTACTTGTTCTTTCATATTGCAGTTAGGAGAACATAGAGTTCTCAGAATAGAAATCTTTAGAAAGTAAGAATAATAAATGCAATACAATAATAACTTCTTTGGAATTAGTGAATTTCCTGTTCTCAGCTGTGCTCTGTTATTTGACCAAAAGCCATCCATTTTCAATGAGGATTCAGCCTTTCCTTTTCTGACTTGCTGATGTTGCTGAGTGTTGCTCTTCTTTAAGTTCTTAAGTTCCTCCTCTGCTATATTCAGTGAGACTTGAATTATTTCGGTGGCTCAAGAGTTTCCCTGGTACAGCCACCTGTGACTGGTCTCCTGCTAAGGAAAATAGATTCATGCTGTGCTTACAAGCATGCAATCCTGCTGTCCTTGGTGGTACCACTTACCCATTTATAGTTATGAGGCACTTGAAATGAATATCAGAGAAACTAATTTAATATTTTAATATTTGAGAAACTAGCTTAATATTTTAAAATTTAAGTTAAATTAAATTTTAATTTAAACTTGAAACAGTATAAAATATGTATATTATAGAAATGTTTATTATTGTTTTTACAGACATTTTAATACAAACTGCTGAAAATTTAGCATCTAAATTGATATATACTTTTAAATATAGACTAAATATTAAATTTCAAAGGTCTGTGCAGAAGTTTAAAGGCACTCATGAACAGTGTTTGAATACTGCTATATGTTGCAGTGGTATCTTTGGAATGAATTTGATTAAATATGATATGTTGTTAAAATTTACTTCATTTCTTTTTACTTTGTTTTTTTATTGTAGCTACTGGAAAATTAAAATTACACTTGAGGCATATATTTCATTTTTATTGAATATAATTGATATAAAGAGACAGCCAAAGGAAATTACTCGACTCGATGTTAAAATGTCCTATTCAGAGTTAGTTTCAGGCCTCAGATAAATCAAGTGGGCTTAGAATTTCATCTAGGAGAGAAAGGGTAGTTTATAGCAGAAGGTCACTAACATTGCCTGCTCTTAAAGAGTCTAAGAAGATGCTACAGAGTTTGGACCTGGCAGCTAGTACATAAAACTGTCCTTCAGATAGGATGCTAATAACGGCTTTACATACTCAGTAATGGCTGAGGTTTTCTCAATCCTCTTGAGTACTGATAAGCTTTGGTTGTATGGACTTCTTTATCCTATGGGGATAAAAACTAAAGTTATTAAAATAGCAGAGTAGTTCTCAACGTAGTTTCAAAACCAGTAGCATCAGTATCACCTGGACAACTTATTACAAATTTAAGTTTGCCATTCACATAGCATGCCTACTAAATCAGATATTCTGAGAATAGGATCCAGAAACCCACGGTTTAAGCACACTGAATTTTGCAGACCACTATATTTAAATACAAAATACTCTCGCTAACTGATGAAATTTCATTCTAAAACATCAGTGAAGATTTCAATAAGTCAACAGGTATTTAGTGAATAACTGTGGCGCCATAATGAAGTACTGAGGCTGTAAAGAATTCATTAAAGCAAAAGCATGGTTCTCTCTTCCAACAATTTACATTAAGACATTAGTATTCAGGAAGAACTCTAGAAAGGGATTTTCCATGTTTAGGGTTTAATTATGATTAATTGGCTTTTTAATGGAGTTTAGTGCTTATCATTCTCCAATAATTTCTGCTTTATTGTGATACAAGAAATTTAATCCACTGTCATGCTTTGAGTTTTCATAATGTGCACAGAGGATTGCTGTATGGGATAATGTGTTAGCTTAAAGGCATTCCACTATGCTTCATCCATTTGTGATGAAAAACGATTGTGTTGTCTTTTGAGAATGTCAGAATAATTATGTAACATTTTATGGTGCTGAATTATTTTGGTTATGACATTTTTGGTAAGGAAAAAATGTTTCAAGAAATTACTTCAGAATTAATTAATTAATTAATTAATCCCATTAATTTTGTACTCCAAATTGTGCTCATGCAAGTTAAAAATAAAAAAAGACAATTATACTCTTACAGATGCCATTTCTGTTGTTAGTTTCAGCACTTTAAATATTTAAATTTAAGTGTTCAAGGTAAGAATGGAAATATTTACTGTAAAAAAGGGCAGTTTGTTTTTTGCATTTTAAAGCCCCATTGATAGATTTTCTCATTTATTATTCATTTATATTTAGAATGGCTTTCTACTCTGCAAAATCTCTGCTTGCTCACCATTTTTACTCAATTCATGTTAATTCTGAACACATAAAAGTGAATTATTTATGTTTTATTTTTGAGAAAAAGCATAGACTTTGTTTTATTAATGTAGGTGTCTGCCATTTCTTTTTTTATTTCTTATTGGTGCATTGTAACCAAACACTTTAGTGGGGTACAAGATGGTGGAGACATACATCCACGCATCACCCAATTAGCCCTTTCCTGCCTCATTCCCTTCCCCTCCCTTCTTCTCATGTTTGGCTTAGTGATTGAACATCATACACATTAGAGAATTTCCATCTTCCCCCCTCGCATCCCCTCAGTTAGGTCACCTTATTTGCTCACCTATAATATCTTCTTTCTTTAGAAAAGTTCCTCCTGACCCATTTTCTCCCTAGCTTCTGCATATTAGGGAGATCATCTGATTTATTCTTTTTTGCTTTTTTATTTATTTTTTTATGGAACCCAGGGGAATTCTACCTCTGAGATACACTCCCTGCCCTATTTTTTTATTCTTTAGTTTTTGTGACTGACTAATCTCACTTAGCATAATATTCTTCAGTTCTGTTCATTTCCCTGTAAATAAGATAATTGTGTTTTTCTTTATGGCTGATTAAAATTCTATTGTGTATATACCCATAGTTTTGTAATCCATTCATTTGTTGATGGACATCTTGGCTAGTTTCATAGTTTAGCAATTGTGGATTGTGAAGCTATGAACCTAGATACACATGCATTAGTTTGGTAGTTACTCACTTTCTCACCCTGCACAAGAGTCAATTCAAGATGGATCAAAGACTTGGAAATTTGACCAGAGACCTTGAGGCTTCTTGGAGAGGGCATTGGTCTAACACTGCAACATAGAGGCACAGGTAAAAACTTTATCAACAAGACCCCAAAGACACAAGAAACTAAAAGTCAGATCAATATGTGGAATTGAATGAAACTGAAGAGCTTCTGTACAGCAAAGGAAACTATCAGGAACCTCAACTGAAAGCCAACAGAATGGGGGAAGATTTTTGCCACCTATGCCTCCGATAGAGGACTAATATCTAGAATATACGGAGAGCCCAAGAAACTCAACACTAAGAAAACAAATAACCTAATCAAAAAATGGGCAAGTAAAATAAACAGATACTTCACGAAAGAAGAAATTCAAATGGCCAACAAATGCATGAAAAAATGCTCAATATCATTACAATCAGAGAGATGCAAATCAAAACTACCCTGAGATTTCACCTAACTCAAACTACAATGGCAGTCATTCAAAACACAAATAACAAATTCTGGTGAGGATGTGGAGAAGCGGGAACTCTAATACATTATTGGTGGGACTGCAAATTAGCGCAACCACTTTGGGAAAAAGTATGGAGGATCTTTAGAAGAATGGGAATGAATTTACCATACCACCCAGCATTTTTTTATGTTTCAAAAATGGACAAACTTTGTTGCATAGATATAAATGTAGATTTAAAATAAGTTAAACATAAATTTTATTTTAAAATGTGAGAAAAAATGAGTATCTCTATACAGCATTTGAGGAAAATTTTTCTTACTTGCAAGGAGAAAAAGCCAGCAAGAGAGCTCTGCTAACTACTTTTACTTTAAAGTCTGTCTTTCCAAAAATTACCCTTTCACATACAACAAAATATTGTAAAATAAACAGAACAAGCATACAGAAACACAGGATTGCTTTCATACCAAAAGGTAGAAGATGTGCAGGGAGCTTTAAACATCACAAGGCTATCAATAGCCTAGTATATAAGCATTTATTGTTCATGTCAATACTGATGCTTATGATGATTATGAAGCCTTATAATCTAAACCAGAAGCAATAATAGGCCATAGAAGATTTTCTCTTCATTAATGTTAAGAAGTGATATTATTGCTCACGTACATGGATGGTTGATACCTTCTTAAAATTTAATAATTTTCCTAGCAACTTGATCCAATAATATACAATTTTATTATGAGTGGGTGAATAATATTCTTTACAGTGACCAGAGTGCTAAATGCTTCAAATGGTACTTAGTAGAGAAGTTGAAATTAGGACTTGACGCATCCTGGAATTAAACTGTATGTTCAAGCTATAAATTGAAGATGATGAGCAAATTAACATTAGTGATACTATACTCAATAGAATGTTAAAAAATTGTACAGAATTTCAGAAAGATTATCTGGTAAAATGTTCTAGGCAAGCTATTTACCTACAGTTTTGCACCTGGTTGTTTTTCTAAATGGGTTAAGGTTCTGTCACCATGGGGCTTTCTTTCCTCTTTCTTGAAGTGTGAGTGAGTGTCCTCAGGCTCTGTCGTGAATGGCCATTGTGCTATGATGGCAGGATAATAAAGATTTATTTCTTTTGTAGAAAAAAAAGTATGTAGTTATATTTTTATAATTTATACATATTAAATTGATTTATCCCACTATGAGTGTGTGTGTATGTATATAAGTATGGGTGAAACAAAGTATTTTATATTTATAAAGCAAAACCCACATGTTACACTTAGTAAGAGAGAAATGTAGGGTGATGAAGGAGAAACCATAGATGAGCAAATAAGGCAACCTAACTGTAGGGGATGGGAGGGGGAAAGAGGGAAATTCCTTAATGTGCATGATGTACATTCATGAGCATATCAATGTCAATCACTGAGCCAAACAGGAGGAGGGAGGGAGGAGGGAATGAGGTAGGAACTGGGGAGGGCTACGTGAGTGATCTGTGCATGTATGCCTCGAACATATTGTACTTCCTTAAGATGTATGACTACAATGAACCAATAAAAAAAAGAAATGTTGGAAGACAAGTTTATAAATGAGAAAGCCTTGAACCTCCTAAGTCTTTGAAATGAAAATCAGATATATATATATATATATATATATATATATATATATATATATATATATATTTTTTTTTTTTTTTTTCTTTTTTCTTTTTGTGGGTCTGGGGATGGAACCCAGGGATAGTTGACCTCCGAGATACACCTTCTGCCCTAGTTTTTTTATTCTTTAATTTGAAACTGGGTCTCATTAAGTTGCGGAGGGCCTCACTAAGTAGCTGAGGCTGTCCACGAACTGTGATCCTCCGGTCCCAGCCTCCCGAATGCTGGGATTACAAGCGTGCACCACCACACCCGGCTAGATATATAAATTGCTTTACCAGAAATGATTATTCTGCTTTTTAGGGTTCATCTGTACTTTGCTATGATTCTCAAACTGGCTGGAATTTGGTCCTTTGCATCATTTTAGTCTTAAAACAGTTTAGGGGGAAAAAAGAGAACTTGGTCACTTGTATACTCTTAAATCTAATTTTAATTTAATTTTAATTTTGTGAATATAAATTTTTGAACTAAAAATCATAATTAAATATTTTAACTACAATGCCACAGAAAATCCTTTTAAGCACTTAAATATAAATTATGACTGATAATATCTGTTAACTTTATTTTTAAAAAGTGTTCATTCCTACACTATTACCTATGTTTCTTGTCATTCCACAAGTCATATATAACTGCACTAGCCAAAATTTATGAAATTCAGTAGTAAATTTTTTTCCCAAAACTTAAAAAGAAGACATATTAATTAACAAATTTAGCCAGGAAAAAATTAAGACCATTCAGATCCCACAATTGCTATATTTGAGCACTGAATTTGGCACTGACTTTTTTGACAGCTTAAGGAAAATGTAGAAAGTGCAAGTTTAAAAAAAAAAAAAGAAAACATCTGTTTCTCGGGGGAAGCAAAGCTTTCTTTAGTACTTAAAAAATAAAGGATATTTCTCAAGTGGAACTTCACACAGAGGGGTTTCGGTGGTGACACACATATAACTGCTTTTACTTAAATATAACCCAGATAGCAAGCCTGAAAAGGAAGCTCATTTCTTCCAGGGTCTATCAATGAAGAACGACAAAACATTAAAAATTATCAACTCACTGTTATATTTCAAGAAGAAAATTAAGAATTTCTAGCAAGACTACCTTAAAAATAGCTTTTGCTTTTTCCACTCTCAGTTATATTTTTTCTGAATTAAAAATATCCGATTATTCTATTCTTATGGCCAATGTTTCAGATATGAGAATCCTCTATTGTTGATTAAGACCCATATCTTTAAAAACAGAAAATAAAAAGCAAATCAAGACTATATCAATATTGATTCTAAAAAGGTCAATCAGACTTTGACTATCAGTGTTGCATCTGTAAGTCGCAGATTGAAGATGCACGGTGTGTTAGATGAAGGCTTACGTATGGTCTCTCACAAAACTTGATAGTTGTTGTTACATGCACGCCTCTCTTGAAACAGGAGTTCCTTATGGGTTAGGACCACATTCCTCATAGCACAGTGCCTAGCACACATGGGACACTTGGTAAGGAATAAAACAACAGTGTAAATATTGTCTTTTATAGATCTTTCCTCAACAACACTGAGGCATTTTATCTATTTATGAATCTTAAAAATGACCCAAATTTAAAACAACATTTTAGAAAACATTTTGAAAGCTCTATCCATATTACTTAGTTTAGGAATCAAACACTGATAGAAAAGGTCAATATATATTGCTGAGTATTTTGGTTTGAGGGAAAAAAAAAAAAAACAACTACAAGGCATTTGGACTAGGTTATATTCCTGGCCTTGTAAAATATATCCCTGGCCTTGTAAAATAACAAAATTGATCCCTGGCCTTGTAAAATAACAAAATTGCTTATATTCCTGGCCTTGTAAAATAACAAAATTCCTGTAAAAATGAATCCTAGAAGTTTGTTTAAGATACTATCACACAATACATAAAATGTATAATGAAGATTATAAAATATCTCTGTATTATTTTCTAAAATTCATGTGTGTTTCCTTAAAAATATTCTACTTTAATAATATCAATTATAGCCAGGCGTGGTGGCGCACACTTGTAATCTCCGGGCTTGGGAGGTGGAGACAGGAGGATCACGCAGGTTCAAAGCCAGCTGCACTGGCTTAAGAGACCCTGTTTCCAAATAAAAAATGTATAAAAATAGGTCTAGGAGTGTAGCCTGGAGGTAGAAGGGTTTCCAAAAACCCCAGTACCACCAAATAACAATAATAATGATAATAATAATAATAATTATTATTATTAAAATAATAATTTAAACAATTATAATAAATATAATAATAAGAAGAATTTTGTTTGAATTCTTAAAAAATTACTAGCACCATAGTGTTTCTTTCAGCAAATATCCGGTACAGCAAATTCACTAGAAAAAATATATATACTTTGAAAAGCTTTATGGCCAACCTTTTTCATTTTCTTCTTAGAATATTCTGCTTCTAGGAAGTTGGATTCTACCAAATAAAATAGGAAAGTGCTATAAATTATAATGATAGAGTATACGGAACACAGGGGCACATTGATTTTTATCTTTGTTTTTCATTTATAGAAAGAAGGCCTGAACTCATTATCTATAGTATATATTATATGTCATCTAATATAAATATATAATAGATATTATTTTTATTATTCACACTTTTCTAAATTTTATTAAGTGTGAAAAGATATCAGAAAATAGTCTCCTGTCTAATTCACACATGGGCCATTTTAAGCAGTGCAGCAATTCCAAGTATCTCATGTAAACCTCATTGAATTTTCAGTGATGTGTCTTGGCTTGTACAGTACCTCTACTTAAGAGCCCTGGTGTAGTTGATTCCGTCTTAAGAAAAATGTAGAACTTATTTTGGTACCAATGGCTTCCCAAGGCAAGAGGCTGGTCACTACTGCTCACAGCTATCCTGTTTGAAGATCTTCACAGACAACTTAATTTGTATACCTTTAATATTTATATCCCAGATCAGGGGTTTACAAACCAGAATTCAAGGCCCCAAATAGTCCAAATTCCTTTACTGTAGTTATGTCTTTTTGTGATTCATTCATTCATTCGTTCATTCATTCATTCATTTTTCATTCATTTATTTTTGATACTAGAACTGGAACCCCAGGGCATCCTACCTCTGAGTTAGGCTCCCAGCCCTATTTTAGCTTATATTTTGAAACAGAGTCTCAGAAGGTTGCTGAGTGTCTCACTAAGTTGCCGAGAATGGCCTCAAACCTGAGATCCTCCTCTCTCAGCCTTCCAAGTACTAGGATTACAGATGTGTGCCACTACATTCAACTTGTTGTTTTTGTTTATCTTTTTGTTGCTGTTGTTTTGTTTCTGAATACCTGTGTTCTTCTGTAGCCCCAATACAACCAGTTTTTGTTTTCACGTTTAGTCATTTACAATAATCACTTTGCCCCTGAAGATGTCTTCATCCCTATGGCAACTTTTATTTTCTGTTGAAAAGATAAGAAATATTTATATTGTAAAAGATACTAATAAATGATTACTTTTCCTAGGTAAATTGTGTATTATTTCAGTAAGAATTGCTTATTTCATAATTCAGGGAAACTAAATGGATTACCCACTCTAATCACACATTGTTGCCTTGAAAAGTGTCACATTTAGAGGATTTTTTTTGTAAAGGCAAAGCTTTATTTATTTTGCATCACTGTAAAAAATTTCTTTATGTTTTTCCAATATAGAAAATAACAGAGATTCTGAATTCTATATTATATCAGTGATGTTCTTAATTAAAAGGGACTGAAATTGACTGACAAATTAAGGACAAGAGGAGGTTATTGACAAGACGGCCTCCTAAAACCATTTGCATGATTGAAAAACCAGACTTACAAAAACATGTGACAAATGAAGGTGACCTGCAGGACTAGGGAACGATAGTTGTCCTACAACAGGGACAGAGGGGAGGACCCTTTTGCCCCACTGCTGGCCATTGGGAGCTCCCAGGAGCACTATGCTAGACCTGTGAATAAATCTTTCAGCAAAATCTTGTGGGTACAGAAGTTCCCAACATGACTAAGAAATTCAAATACCAACAGCCAAAGGAGCAAACAGAAACAAATGAAAGTAAAGTTCCACTCCACTTGTAATATATAATAATATTGTTCTCCACACTCCCCCCTCCAATTTTTTTTTGCTTTCTTTTCTTTTCTTTTGGTGATAAAGTGTGTGTGTGTGTGTGTGTGTGTGTGTGTGTGTGTGTGTATATATATATATATATATATATATATATATATATATAATTTCTTTTTATTTATAAGTGGAACGTATTGAAAATGATGTACATTTAGATTGTGCTTCATGCCCTCCCCCCATTTCCCTTCCCCCCTCCCAATAGAGAGTGTCCAGGTTAACCATGTTATATTTATACTATTACATATATTCGTATGTAGTTACTCCATCGAACAACCTCAGCTTTCTTCCTCTCCTATCCTTCCATTCAAGCTTTGCTGAGATTTTCCCTCCATCATTTGGAGTCCCTCTGGTATTACCACAACTCCCTAGCTTGGGCATATTAGAGAAAACATATGTCCCTTCTCTTTCTGTGCTTGACTAATCTCACTTAACATAATGTTCTCCAGTTCCTTCCATTTTCTTGCAAATGCTATTATTTTATTCTTCTTTATAGCTGAATAGAATTCCATTGTGTTTATTTCCCATAATTTTGCAATTCATTCATCTGTTGATGGCGATCTAGGCTGGTTCCATATTTTGACTATTACAAACTGTGCTGCTATGAACATGGGTATGCATATCCTGGGTATCT
The DNA here is from genome assembly GCF_963383645.1 of Muscardinus avellanarius. NCBI lineage: Eukaryota > Metazoa > Chordata > Mammalia > Rodentia > Gliridae > Muscardinus > Muscardinus avellanarius. The sequence continues at coordinate 72,890,264 of NC_137787.1, forward strand.
TTCCAAAGGGCTTGAAATCAGAGAACTACATTAACATATGCATACTCATGTTCATAGAGGATTTTTAAGATCAAACTTAAGTTCAAAGGAAAAGACTGCAGTCACTGCTGGTGAGAGTTGATGAAAGCTGAGTGTTGGGCCAACTTCTATAGTCTCAATAGGAAAGGAATTTACCATAATAAATTGTAAGAGTTTTTTGTTTTGTTTTGTTTTTTTCAGTACTGGGGATGGAACCCAAAGGCCTTCTAATTCTGAGCTACACCCCCAGCCCTTTTCTTTCTTTATTTTGAAACGAAGTCTCACTAAGACAAGGTGGGCACTGCACTATCATAGGATAATTACATCAACTAGATTACAGAAGCAGTGAACCCCCAAATTTGCTATTATTAGTGAAGCACTCAAGCAGACAGTTGAGCACCTCTCCTGATAGACTCTAACAATCCCATCAGATGAAGACTTCCTTAGTTTCAATGGACAGTTTTTATTAACAGTTTTTGCTTGCAGCTGTTTTTATGCAAAGTCTTTCCCTGGCCCTTATAGACATTATCTCTTTAAATTCTGTCAAGAGTCTGAGTTAGACACAGTTTAAGATAAGAAAGATGAGGTGTTACATAGCCATATCTCAGGACTACAGAATTGGAAGAGAAGACAAAAATCTAGATGAAGAAGGAGAGACTATAGATGAACAAATAAGGTGACCTAACTGAAGGGGGATGAGAGAAGGAAGAGGCATATTTTCTAACAGACATAATGTACATTCATAAACATATCAAAGTCAATCAGTAAGCCAGGCATGAGGTGGAGGGAGTGGAAGGAATGGGGTGAGAATTAGGGAAGGGCTAAATGAGTGATGTGTGCATGTATGCCTCGACCATCTTTACCCCATTAAGGTGTATGACTACAATTCAACAATAAAAATATTTTAAAAAAAAGAACTGGAGGAGAAGAAAAAAGACAAGGAAAGAACAAAATTAAAGGAAGAAAGGGAAGAAGGAAGAAAAAAGGAAAAATAATTTCCAATATTATGTACATACTAAATGGTAGATATGAGATCACATCTTCTGCTCATGATCTTTTCTGTGATCACTCCTGGTATATGTAAGCAACTTTTCCATTAAGCAAAGCAGGAATTGTTGATATGGAAAACATTCGACTTTCCTTCTCATTTGATTTTTGGGTCTGATTTTGCTTATATTTGATTTAAATTTTTGAGATTAGATTCTTAATTTGTACTATACTTTATTTCCATTTCCTACTTTCTTACTTCACAGAAATAAAACACTTCACATTTTCCTGGGATTCTGTGCACAGAGAGTAATCGTAACCTTGCGTTTTTAGACTTTTTCAAAGGAAGGACACTGGACATCTAGGCACATGCCTGTAACCCCCGTACTTAGGAGGCTGAGACAAGGGAATTGTAAATTCAAGGACAGTGTGAAGTAACTTAATGAGACACTGTTCCAAATTAGAAAATAAAATATGGCTCAGTGTAATTAGTGTAGAACACTCTGGGTTCAATCCCCAGTACCCTCCCCCCTCACACACATACAAAGCATGGAATGACACAAGTTATTTTCTCTCTGACTGTAGAAATAGTACAACAGAGAATTATACTCACAGTTATCTTAACTTTTGTATTGAGTCCTACAGACATACTTTCCTATTTTGGGTATAGCTCCAAGAGGATGAAGAGACATGGTTCCTACTTCCCAGAGGTTTCAGGATGCATTTTAGTAAGAAAAGGGGAGACCCTCTCTGTAGAGTCTGAATGTAGGCCAGCACCTCACCTATAACTCTTTCAAAAGGCTCATCAGCTTGCTTTGGAATTGCAGATTTCAGAGCTAATGGCTAATGAATATCAAAACACAGGTCCTGAAAATGCTTGGAGCCAATGTGTAGATGCCAGCAGGACAGACTTCCCTCACTTTAACCAGACAGCTCGACTGAAAACAGAGGCTGAAGGAAGGGAATGGTTCAAATAATGTCATGTTCATATATGAAGGTATCACTACTAACCTCACTAACATGCACAGGGAGGGAGGGGGAAGTGTGGGTGGGGTCTAGAGGGAATTCCACCAAGTGATGTCTGCAGGTATGAATATATCACTCTCCATTTCACTGAGTCCCAATTATGATATACCAGAAAAGTATGAAAAATTTTAAGAAAATAAAAAAACAAATAAAATGAAGTGTTCCTGAGATAATAAAAGAACTTTAAATGATGATACCAGTGTAGGCCAGATCCCTCATCAACTGTTTACCTCTCCTTCCTTACCCTTCTCTCTTGCCTTTTATTATCAGACTCTGCCTAAGGTATAAAGTTTGGAATGATTTCATTGCAGTATACCCACTGAAATTTATACTCTAATAACATATTTTAATAGAAATTATTGCATTACCTAATAACTGTATCACATAACACTAAATCACATAATATGCAAGGCATATTTTAATCTCCAACTAATTAATGAGTCCCTCTTTATCAATGAAATAAGTTAACTGTCTGAGAATATCGATTTTGTGATTTTACTCACTTTAATGATGCTAAAAACTAAAGCATGTTCTTAATTATTGGCCAAATGGGCAAAATAGTTAAGAGTTCAATGAATAGCTAAAAAGAAAAAAAAATGGTGTAATTTCTCTATCGCTGATATGTATTTTACTAAAGGTCATGAATCGGTACTTTTAAAAACATTAAAATTGAAGTATATTAAGAAATAAAATTAATGTGTTTCTATACATATTAATAAGGTCATTTTTCCATGTCAAATGATCTAGGATCTATACTATATAATAGGTTGAAGTTAGGCATTATTATATATTAATAACAGGTACATGTAAATGGTACAATAAAACTCGATTTAGAAAGGCTAATTATCAGAGCAACTTTTGTAATTCAGTCAGGTAAAACCTTTCAGAGACTCTTTTCTCACATGAACAATAGGAATAGTTCCAAGCATATCACTGCAGGGAAGAACTCGTGCATGAGAGAGGAGAGCACGCATAGGAGAACAGTGATTGTTAAATACTTGTGCAGGGTATTCTGGCAATGAACATAAGTGTGCCACCATGAATATACAGAAGCCAGGGGGTTAACAATTTCTCTGATGTCCTCAATATCTTTATCTCAGCACTGAATGAAATGATGTTTTAGGAAGGAAAATTGAAGTCATCTGCAGCGTATCCGTTGCTTATGACCAAGGCTGGGAAGTGACTTTGCATGCGTGGATATTGTACATCAGGGTTAGTTGCTGGCACATAAGTGATGTGAGTTATGTACCTGTCACACTGTCCCTCCATCCTTCAATTAGGTTGTAATCTTACTAGGTGGACCTCATCTTAACATATCTTACCGTATCCTTGTGGCCCTTATCTCAGAGCTTTACACATTGAAGGCTCCCTATATCATTGGAATGAAGTATAATTAGATCAGAAGATGAGATAATTTATGAATGCTTCTCTACTGCAGAGATGTTAGACACAATATTATTCAGAATTTTTTTTTTGTACTAGAGATAGAACCCAGAGGCAGTCTACCTCCAAGCTATACTCCCAGCCCTAATTTTATTCTTGATTTTGAAACAGGGTCTCACTAAGTTGCCAAAGGCCTCACTAAGTAGTAGTTGTGGCCGTCGGTGAACTGTGATCCTCCTGTCTCAGCTTCCCAAATGCTGGGATTACAAGCATGTGCCACCACACTCTTATTCAGAATTTTACAATGAAACAAGATTAAGCAAAGACACATTTTAAAAAATCCCAACTGATGACTTTCCAATAAACATTAATGCAATCTAAAAAACTTAGAGGGGCTCCATCGAACTAATTTTTGCCTATAAGATACTTTAGCTTTAAAGGCACAGGTACATTCAAAGGAGAAGGAAGAAAAACGATATCCAATGCAACAGAAGAGAAAAAATATACATGCAATCACCTTGCAAAACAGAAGAGATAGAATTAATTTTAAGTCTAAAATAGTCACAAGCGACAAAGAAAGTGATTAGGTAATGTTTAAGAGATAAGTTCCTTAAAAGGCTATAATAATTATAAATATATATAAAGCCAACATTGTAGTTCCTTAGTAGATAATCAATTCTTAACCGAGCTGAAAGGAAAAATGGGCAGAAATACAAAAATAGGACTTCAATACTCTACTTTCAACAATGAATGGATTACTTAAACAAAATCAGTAGTTCTAATTCTTTATTTCCTTACTGATTTTCTTTCTAAATAATTTGTTTTTTGATTAGGTAATTTTACTCATTTATATTCAAAGGAATTATTTATAGTTAAAGATTTACCATTGCCATTTCATTGGTTTTGACTACTTTGTAATTTTTTCTCCATTCTTTCTCTCTTATTTACTTTATTTTTTCTGATTTGATGGTGTGTGAGTGTGTGTGTGTGTGTGTGTGTGTGTGTGTGTGTGTAGTGATATGCTCTAATTCTTTCCTATTTATCATCTGTGAATCTAATCATTTATTTTGTGACTATCATGACATTTACATAAAACTTCATACAGTTATGAGTGTGGATTAAATTACTAACTTAACTTTTCATACATAAATTCCATGCTTTATCCCCCCACTTTTTATTAGTGTGACAGTCTATGTATTTTTATATTGTGTATTTATTAACAAATTATTCTAACTATAGCCTTTATGATATGTTTGTCTATTAACTTTTTACTAAAGTTAAAAATCATCTATACACTTTTTACATTACTACTGTACCAATATTACAGTATCAGAATAACCTCAGTTATTTTGATACTATAATATCTATGCCAAACTCAGTTATTTTTATCCTTTTATGTTAGCTTACTTTTGTTTCAACTTGAAGAACTCTCTTTTTCATTTGTTATAAAACAATTCTAGTCTTTTTTTTTTTTTTTTTTTTGGTGGTACTGGAGTTCCTGGAAGCCCTTCTACTTCCCAGCTACACTCCCAGACCTATTTTATATTTTTTTATTTGTAAACAGGATCTCTTAAGCCAGCGCGGCTGCCTTGGAACCTGCGTGATCCTCCAGTCTCTGCCTCCCAAGCGCGGGGATTAAAAGCGTGCGCCACCACGCCCCGCACAATTCTAGTCTTAATGAACCCTCTCGGATTTTGTTGGGGAAAGACTTTTCTTTTCTGAAGAACACTTTTAGTTATGTATAATATTCTTAGTCGGCAGTTCTCTTCCATCAACACTTATATGCATCAACTCACGCACTCTCTTTTGGTCAGTGATGTTTCTGCTAAGAAATATGCTGATAGTCTCTTTCCCGGTATAAGATAGTTCACTTGTCTCTTACTGTTTAACAATTCTGTATAATAATTTGATTATAACGTTCACTGGTTATTCTCCCTCTCTTCTCTCTTCTCTCTCTTTTCTCTCCTCTCTTTCCTCTCTTCTTCTCTCTTCTCTCTCCCTCCCCCACCCCTCATACTGGAGATTAAAACCACCCAGAGCATTCTGCCTCTGAGCAAAGATCCCAGCACTATTTCTAAGAAATAGTTGTTTCTAAGTAGCTGAAGGTTTTGCTAAACTGCTGAGGCTGGGCTCCAGCCTGCATTCCTCTCACCTCAGCCTCCTGGATTCCTCTCACCTCAGTACTGGATTACAGGCATGCACCAATATACCTGGTTTTAAAAAAAGCAATATTATAGAACCATGCAGTTCTGTATCATCCTGTTAACCTTTAACTTTGCTCTTTCTTCTGCTTAATCAAATCTGCTGTTAAACTCCATATTGTTTTTCATATCAGTTATTGTGTTTTTCAGTTTCTGAAATACTTTTTTTTCAGTAGTGAGAATGACACCCAGGGGCATTCTACCTCCCAGATACACCCTGCCCTATTGTTTATTCTTTATTTTTTATTTTCTTTCTTATTTATTTATTTATTTGCTGGTTTGGGGATGGAAACCAGGGGAATTTGACCTCTGATCTACACCCTCTGCCTTATTATTTATTCTTTATTTTGAAACAGGGTCTCACTGAGTTGCAGAAGGCCTCACTAAGTAGCTGAGGCTGTCCCCGAACCATGATCCTCCAGTCTCAGCCTCCTGAATGCTGGGGGTTACAAGCTGGCGCCACCACGCCTGGCTATTCTTTATTTTGAAAGAGAGTCTCACTGAGTTGCAAAGGGCCTCACTATATAGTTGAGGCTGTCAGTGAACCACAGTCCTCCTGTCAGCTTCCCAAGTGCTGGAATTACAAGCGTGCACCACCATACCTGGCTCTGTTTGGAGTTTTTATATAGTTTCTGTTTCTTTGTCGGATTTTCTATTTCTTTTACTTATCTTTTTCTTAATTTTGTCTAAGTTTTTGATTGAATAAAAAAAGGTTTTTATACTTATTTTAGCTAATTTTTTTTGAATTTCCAGGCAGTTTGTAGCTCTCTGCTTCTAGGGCTGGTTACTGGTTCTTTGTTTTGTTCATTTAGTGATGCCATGATTTTCTGATTATTTGAGATTTTTGTGGCCTTGCCTTTTTTATCTTGGTATTTGAAGAATTAGGCATCACTTCTAGTCTTTTCATACTGTCTTCAGTTAGGGAAAGCCAAGTACAGTAACTCTCCCTTAGGTTTCTTAACTTTTATGACAGTATTTTCATGTGTAGGTGTTTGTTCAAATTGATGTTTTTGTGTAGGGTCAAGTTCTGAAAACCCTTTTTTTATTATATTGCTGATCATACTTCATATTTATTTATTTATTTGAAATAATAAAGTTTAAAATGTGGAATATCTAAAAAATTATCAAGATTAACAAAAGTCATGTTGGTAAATTCAAACCTGCTCATACTAGATAATAGGTTATATTTAGATTTTTTTAAATTAAATTGAAAACATAATGCAAAATCATCTTATTTTAAATGCATTTGTATTCTAAAACATCTTCAAAAATTTCATAATATTTACTTAAGCAGAATGTATAAGAATGTGGGCTTTGATTATTTTATTGTTTTTAATAAAACTTAATCTCTAAAAGCCGCACTCCTAGATTCCAATTTCTGGCTTAGTGACTTATGTCTGTGTTCATTTCCCTGTCCATAGAATGGAAGAAACAGCATCCACATAATGGAGCTACAGCAAGAGGGGTTGATTTATGTAAAGCTCACAAAATAGCGTGTGATATGTAGTAAGTTCTCAATGAGCATTGCCTCATATGACTAGTTTTATCCTAGCTTATCAAGATAAAATGGGGAAATTCATTAAATAATTGGACAGTTAATAGTCTAGCATTTGTGGCACAGTCACCACTCAGTGTGCATCTTCAGCTGGTTCTAAGTAGAACTGTTCTTAGACTCTCTCCCTAGACAGTTCTCAACATCAAGCAACCCAAATTGCCCAACAAACGTGAACAAAATGAAAATCTGCCTCCACTCACTCACAAAAAAGAAATTCCACATGTCCCGAAGAGGGAGTAGTAATAGAAGCCAGAACAAGAAAAAACAAAAAACAAAAACACAGGAAGTCTTTTATTTTAACTCTGTCACTTGCAAATTAGATTCATGCCACTGCAAAAATCCAAGTAACAGAGCCAGGACATGTGAACAGTGGTGAATGATGATCATAAATTAGTAAAGTCAGTGAAATGTTGAAAAACATTTATGGTAAAATACTAAGTAGTCTGAGAGGTATGGTGATGCAGACTTGCAATCTCATACTTGAGAGGTTCAGACAGGAAGAGCACGGACTCAAGACTAGTCTCAACAACTTAGTGAGACCCTCAGCCACTTGGTGAAACCATGTTTCAAAATAAAAAAATAAAATAAAATAAGACTAGGGATATAGTGCAGGGGCAGAAAGCCACTGGGTTCAATTCCCAGCACCACATTCTCAAAAACACTAAGTTTTAACTATATATAAAGTACCAACATACGTAGCAAAAACTCTATTAATAAAATAGGAAGAAATGTATAGAAAAGGGCTTTACTAAAATATTACAAAATTAAGTGTCAATCAGAGGAGCAGACATTGCTAACTGGTATAGCTATCTTTAACTTACTATGATTTATAGCAGTAAAACAGATTGTTTCTTAGTTTAATTTTATGATAAGCTGATATTTTCTTTAAGAAGCAAATGTATATACATATTATAACATTTTAGATAGATTTAAAAAAACTGAAATTAAAAAACTATGCAGACCTATTTTTTTATTAAAATAAAAAAAGAAAAAGTGGGCCCAGGCCAGCAGATATTAGGAGTTTGAGAGTTCCAGTTGTAAGATATCTAAGTGATCATGGCTCTCTCCCTGGCAGCTTCACCATTTCCCTCCTCCTTCACCTCTCCTCCACCCCTGTGGGCTGCTGATAATTGCTATGGGAATTTCAACAGTAAAAAAAAAAACAAAAAAAAAACATTAAAACTCCCATTAGTTCAGACTTAACTGTATTCTAAATTAAAAGCTTCTGAAATAGCTAGCATGGTGACCCATGACTATAATCCCAGTACTTGAGAGGCTGAGACAGGAGGATTGTAGGTTCGAGACAAGCCTAAGAAAGTTAGATCCTCAGCCAATTAGTGAAACCCTGTTTCAAGATAAAATAAATAAATAAATAAAAAGGGTTGGGGATGTAGCTCAGAGGTAGAGTGTTCCTGTGTTCATTTTCCAGAACAACAACAACACAAAAGCTTCTGAAATATAACTGAGTCTGGTAACATGACACAATTTTGTTGATTTCTTTCACCCATAAAACTTGTTAAAATTAGCCACAACAATAGTTTACCCAAAGTAACGCTGCCTTCTAATATCTTTAGGAAGGGATGATAATCTAACACTTATTTTTTTTTTTATCTTGCTGCATTCAATCTTCCCTGTAGTCCTACAGGGAAGCAAATCCTGCTATTTTCTTGGTGATAATAATGAGCTTCAGAGAGTCATTTTCCCAAAGGTGCCAAGTTTGCAAGTGGTGGATCTGGAGTCTTCTGGTTCAGCTCTTTCCAGTATTTAATAGAATCAGAATAAAAATTGAAATAAAATTTAACATAAAACCATTTCACAAGTTAATTCTTCAAGACTTATATCACTATATGATTGGTCATAGTGAAATTAATACATCTTTAGTAAGGATTAAGTAAAAAAAATATTGAAGTTAATATTATTATTTCATTATCTGGCAATGCAGAAATTGAAAAGACAGAACACTCTCTGGTGATTAGTATAGCAGGATCCCCACTGTCAATCTGACACTTACTGGTTATGGAAAGGCAGACAAAGTATTTAACTATTTGGATCTTCCATTGCCTGTAAAACCAACCCACAGGAATATCAGGAGGCTTATATATAAACGTGTCTTGATCAACATTCTTATTGTTGTAATCTAAAGCAACTGACCGAGATTATTTAAAGGAAGGAATATTTATTTGCTCACAGTTTTTGGAGATACCAGAGTTCAGTCTATATCAAGCTGGGTCTGTCAAGCTCAGGGCAAGCTCAGGAAGCAGAACAAGGGAGAGGGCAAGGTTCTACTCTCACATCATGACAGACAAAAGCAAGAGAATAAGCAAGGGAATTCAAAGACAAAAGCATAGTCCATAAGGTGACACACCTTCTCTAGCCATATCCCACTTTCTAGGTTACAGCCCAATAAATTCATTACAGTAGATCTCATTGGTGAGATTACTATCATCATGGCTTAATTACATCAACTTTGAACATTAATATATGAACTCCTCAGGGCTTCTATATTTACCCATAAGAACAATGTAATAAGAAATCATAACATATGAATTCAAAAAATCATTGTTGACTTCAACAATAGTATTAAGTAAGGTAAATCATTTTTACTATTATTTTTGCTTAGTTAGAAATTTCCACTCTTCTGCAGGCAGTTTATATTTTAAAATACAATTACTAGAGTATAGATAACAATTAAAATGCAGAATAAATGAATTTGCCTTAAATGAAAAACAAGGGAATTTCTAACAACTTACTTTTTCCAAATAGCGTATCCATGTTTTACTTAAACATGCCAGTTACTATTTATTTGTACTTTGATTAGAATGCACTCAATATACTTAGAAAGGAAAAAGCCTGACCTCAAGAATCACTGATGAATAAAGCTAATATTCCTTTTCATTTTAAAATAAGACATGCGTAAATATTCTCTTTAATGTGGATTTCCTATTTGAAGCTGAGGTATTAAAGTATGCAAACTTGGTTGAGTTTTAATGACAACATCTCCTTGAGTTCATCATCTTACAGAAGTCATCTTTAAGGGATGCTGCTAAAAAGATGGGAAAAATAAATTTATAAAATGATATTTATACAGTCTAGTCTCAAGTTGTCTTTCCTTCGGAGAGTGTTTTCTGAGAGGCATCAGACTGGCAGATATATCTTTGTCAACATCTGCTCTCATTTTCCAAATTGTCAACATTCGGAAGCAGAAGTTGGGATTAAGTGTTATTCACAAACCTTGGAACATGCTATAAAACTACATGCCTTATGCTGCAATAAGCCTTCTTGAAAACATCTCAAAGCATTGTTGGTCTGAGCCAAACATGTCCTACAAGGGACATAGTCTATTTTTTAAACATTGCCAATATTTACCATTTTATCAAATATGGAAGCAAATGGATGTTTTCTTGTATGTGTATTCATTCTTTCAGAAAGGTCCACGCAGAGTAAATGAATGTCATGGGATAAAGAATTTATTGTGGGTATTAGACCTTCCACAGTTGTAGAAGGAACTATGGATGTTAAGAACAGAAATGATAATAGGTTCATCAGAAAAGAAATTAGAGAAGTCAAGCACTTCTAGCTACCAGCTGAAATTGCCAAGAAAAGCATATGTGAGGATCTATAGGAAACTACCTCTGATAAGTGATAACTTTTGTCATTCCACAGAGAAGCACTTGGTCCTTGGGCACTATTGGGTTGCAGGATTAGTGGTCAGCAGGGTGCTGCATGCCCAGTGGAAATGAGTTAGTGCAGGCTGGAACCCACCAGATACTTCTGCACCTGACTCTCACAGCATCTGACTGTGGTGACGCTGAGACTAAGGGCTGCTTGTCGACTTCACTTTTACCTCCCTCTTTTGATCAAAGAGGGGACTTGGGGAAACAAATTTTCAGGCTTCACTAGATATACAATGCAAACCACCACATGCTCCAAAATACATTCATTGCTGGTCCTGGTGAAGGTCTTTAAGTCTCCATTGGAAGCTATTTAACTTCATTTCATTCTCAGAATCATTCATTACTTTTATTGTATGCTCTCTCTTCTTCATTTGATGACTCCCATGGTTTTCTGGGTTTCTCTTCGCTGTTAAAGCCAATGATCTTAAAATTACCTTAAAGGCTTTGAGATAGCACTCCCTGTTTTGTCTCTGATATTCTCTTCCATACTCCTCTCTCTTCCTCCCTCAGCTTTTGAGGCTGCACTGACCCCTAATTTTTCCTTGAAAATGTTAGACATGCTCTGCCTTCGTTTCTGTGCACTTGCTGTTCCTAGAATGATTTCTCCAAAATAGCCACATGACTCACTCCATCACCTCTTTTGGGTCTTTCTTCAAAAGTCAACTTCTCAGAAAAGCCTTCTGTGGCTATTTTATTTAAAACCATGTCCTTGACTTTCTATTCACTTTTCCTGATCTTCCCCATCATTCTCTTGGCTTGATAACTGAATATATATGTGAATATTACATATTATTTATATTATGTTATATATAATAAATATTTTATGTGTTCTGTGCACTATTTTTTCTTTCACATTAAAATGTAAGCCCAGTAAGAGAAGAAATTTTGTCTGCCTTATTTACTGCTATATCTGGGTAGAAAAGGAATGAGTAACTCCATAGGTATATATTGAATATATTCATAAAATGGAGTCACTTGATTGGCATGGCTTTTGTGTCATGGTTCCACTCAGCTCTTTATTTCTGATTTTCATCTCACTGATGATGAAAGACCTTGAATGTGGAGGAATATATACTGATTTTTTTTCAGCAACATAACTCCTACATTTGCAGGGTAAATAGCCGTCAGTTACAAGAGGACATTTTCTCAACCATTTTAAGAAAATTTTCTCCTCTCAAAGTCGAGTCAAGTCCTTTTTCTAATTTATGTCTCTGGAATCTTACAGGCTTGAGCTCAAAGACAAAAGAGAAAGAAAGTCCAAAAATCAGGTATCTACGTTTACGTATTGTTTACACTTCTCTGTGTAGACAGTAATCCTTAAGAAACTTATGCTTAAAAGCTACATTAAAAAATGTGAATATCTGGGTACAATGGCACATGCCTGAAATCCAAATAGTTGGGGGGCTTAGACAGGAGGATCACAGGTTTGAGGCCAGCCTCAGCAATTTAGCTAGCCCCTCAGCAATTAAATGAGACCCCCTTTCAAAATAAAAAATATAATAGGGCTGAAGGTGTATAGCTCAGAGGAAGAATGCTCCTGGAGTCAATTCCCAGTCTCCTTCCCCCCAAATTATATATAATGAAATCCTAAAGTATATTTATTGGCTACTTATGCTACTGTTCCCTTCTACTGTTGCCTTCATTTTTTCCCATTTTCAAATCTAATTTTTATCTTTCTTATTCTCATTCATCTTGTTTAGTTTCTGTTCTCATAAGTTATGAGTGAATGCATTAAAAACTGTTGAGAGCTAATAAACAGAAAATTTAGTTAATTAGCACAGGGATTCAATAAACACCTGAGTTATTGTTAATAATAAACGACCAGAATTCATTCTCTGATAATGCAGCCAGACACTGTGAAATGTTTTACCTTTCTTAGCTTCATCTGTTAAAACTAAATGATGATTATATCAGATACTAATAAATCCTATAAAATAAGGGCTTTGTGAGAGATACATGAACTCATATGTCTGAAGCACTTAGCACAGCCCCCAAACCATAACACATTAAATCCATGTTATCATTGATATCATCAATTACAAATGTGAGCACACACCTCACACACGCTATTTATATCTTAGGTTTTCAGCATCCTCAGAAATATAATATGAAATTTAAAATATATTTAAACATTATTTCAGCTATAAAATTCTAAGTCTGTAAAATATACATTGTGTGTACGAATAGACATGTTTCAATTTGTAAATATATGTTGTCATTTGCATGGAATTTTCTAAAATTATCTAAATACTGCTGATAATCATCTTAGCAGTTTATTTCTGTTGTTATACATGATCAACACCTGCTCTAACCTTGACAGTCATCAAATCATTTAAATTCTAAACAGTATACTTTTCAAATTAATTTGTAAGAGACTTAGTCTGTTAACTGGTTGAGACACGTATCTTTAGGAAATTCCATATGTTAAAATACATTCCAATCCAAGGCCATTTTTTATTTGAAGTACCAAAACATTTTACACACAAGGAACTTTACGTCAGGTTAGAAATGGAGGCTATGTTTCTCCATGCTTGAGAAAAAGCTAGTTTAATGAGGAACCTATGTAGATAATAAAAATAGATTCGCAGAGCTGAAAGTTGTGCTTGACATGTCATGAATTAGGGCGCTGGCTTGTTATCTTTATTTTCCTTAAAAATGTTAGTATTTTCTGCAGCTGTGTTTAGGATTAAATGATTCTGCTTCTAAATATTTGTTGGACAACTACTGTGCACTGGTATATTTTTCAGTGCATAATTTTTTGTAGAAGCAAAAGGCCAGGAAATAAATCTAAAGTCCTTAAATAGATAACTTATTTCCTAAATGCCAACACGTCCATAATGTGAAATACTATACGCCTTTAAAAAAAAATGGCACAACCAGAAGTGGTGGTGCATGGTTGTAATCCCAGTATTTGGAAGACTGAGATGGGAGGATCACATTGAAGGATAGCCTCAGCAAATAGTGGGATTCATCAATCTAGTGAGACCATGTTTCGAAATAAAAATGAAAATATGGCTCAGAGCATAGCTAAGAGGTAGAATGCCTCTGGATTCCCCCACCCCAGTAGCACAAAAAGAAAAAAACCACAGCTCTTTGAGAGTTACCTGCAGACATCACAAAGCTGTATTATGATATTGAAGTGGGATACATAAAAACATGGATAACAGCCATATTCTTCACGAAGAGCAATCATCTGTCCTTATTTATTTCTTTAGAGTATTAACTATTGTTATTGCTACCTACGGGAATTATTGTTGGAATCGAGGAAGAGAGAGAAGGTAGAAAGTTAGACTTAAGTTTTTTTAATTTATCAAATGACTCATAAGAAAACGATTTCTCTTTGTGTTTTCTTTTTTTGGGGGGGTCTGGGGATGGAACCCAGAGGCATTTGACCTCTGAGCTACACCCCCTGCCCAATTTTTATTCTTTATTTTGAAACAGGGTCTCACTGAGTTGCAAAAGGCCTCACTAAGTAGCTGAGGCTGTCCGCAAACCGCGACCCTCCGGTCTCAGCCTCCCAAATGCTGGGATTACAAGCGTGCACCACCATACCCAGCTTCTCTTCGTGTTTTCCAACTCGTTGGGTTCATTTGTACCACTACCACTCTTAATACACTAGTTGATCATGCATTAGAAGCCTTCTGTTTCAACTTGCAGTTAGAACATATTGAAGGAGAAAACAGACATGGGCCTCAGGGAAATTGAAAAGGGTTGGAGGATACCACTTCTAAAGGTGTCTGATCATATGTGAGAAAGAGATTGTTTAAAGCAAGGTTAATGAAACTATGAGAAGAGGAATGCCGTGACACTGGATGAAAAAAAAAAGTCTCTGGGAAGGAGGAAAAGAGGCTGGGGTAGTAGGGTTGGCTCACACAGTTTGCTGCCACCAGGTGGCATCATCAACCCAAGACAGTTTGGATGCTATTAGAAGTGGGTTAATGGAAGGAGGGTAAACATGAAAGGCTTTTGGATTAAGAAATCTTAAACTCTGTGTAAGCAGAAGTTATTATTGCAAGAAGTACACACATCCATTGTTACATTGACTGTTTCTCAAGAAAAATGTTATAATGCTTTGTGCATGTGTATGAAGCATGTTGAGGCTTCCATACATGCTGTTTGCTTCACCATTAAGTCACATGATGATCAATGATTTTTTGCTCCATTATTTTTTGGCACACAGAAACAAAATAAATTGCATATTAAAATATAGTTTATGTAAGTAACAAATATGGCATTAGAGTTTTCTAGTTTAACTAAAATTTGGTTTGAATCACCAAAGAAAGAAAGGTATTTAGCTTTGCCCCGCAAGATTAGAAGGTTCAGTGAGATAACTGATTAAGCAGTAAATTCATATAACCCTATACATTTACTCCATCATACATACAATTCAGGTCTATCTCAAAATAGCATGTTAGACAGTAGTATCAGATAGAGCATATTTAGAATATCAATCTTGAGATGAGATAAATATAAATTGTACCTATTTATTCTATCAGCCCCTGTCAGGCTAAAATCATGTATCATGTTTTAATGATTTTCAAAGACTGTTTTGAATAATGTTTTAAATACATCTTTTGATATATATTAAGCAAAGAATTTTGTGATATTATTTATTGAAGAATTTTCCCTGATTGTCTTACCTCTGCAAGTATCTGTGCTAATAACACGATAAAAAATATACACAGCCCTGTCACTGTGTAGGATAATGAAAGAATGGAAGGTTTGGATTTAAACATGACTGGGACTCCAAGATGTTTTTTTGGTCAACTTACTCTGACAAACTAATTAGCTTCTATGTATATATTATAAAAATATGTATATTATATATTTGTACATGTACAGAGAGAGAGAGAGAGAGAGAGAGAGAGAGAGAGAGAGAGAGCGCGCTAGCGAGAGCTGGGCATGGTGGTTTAGGCCTGTAATACTAACACTTGGGAGATCAAAACAGCATGATCGTAGGTTTGAGGGCAGCCTCTGCAACCTAGTGAGACCCTGTTTCATAACAAAAAAATAAAATAGGGCAGGATGTAGTTCATGGGTATAATGCCCTTGGGATCAATATCAAGTACCACAAAACTTAAAATAAAATTAGGTTGGGGGTATAGCTCAGAGGTAGGAGGCCCTTGAGCAGTACCACACACACGCAATTATGAGGAATATCCCATGTGTCTAGAAAAAGTGACATAATATCATTGATTTGAAGGAATTCACACATCAGTTTCTTCATCAGATTAATAACATAATACCAACCTTATTGCAATAAATAAATATCAAATGAAAAATATCATGCAAAGAAAGTCATAAGATCAGTTCAAAGAAACAACAACAAACTCCCAGTAAAGAGAAATCCCTTCTTTTTTCCAAGCCTCCTTTCAAAAGAAGGGAAGATCTCTGGCTTTTCCATCTTCATATTCAAAATAAGAACAAAATTTAAAAAATTACTATTATTATCTTGAAAGTGAAAAGAATAGGACCTTGAAATTGGGTGAGGGACATGCATGTCTGCCAACCTGAGTCTGAGATCTGTTCTGTAGTAGTGAGAGAACATGAAGGGTTTTAATTCAAGATGTTAGATCACATGTAGAATTTAGGGGGAAAAAACACTATGCAACAGTTAAAGAAAGAGAAAAGGAAAGGCAGAGAAGTTAGGCTTCTGGGAGGGTGGAGGGGCAGGGAAAAAACAGGCTCTGACTAGAAGACATTATGTACCTGAAAGTCTGGGAACCCATGGTTTTGGTCAGAGAGTGCTTGTAAAGTGAGAAGAGATGTAGACCAATGGCAGAACCTGGGAAGATCAAGAAACAATAGTGAGTGGATGGCCCAAGGTTATATAGTGACAGAAGATAATGAAGATAGAAACCAACACTAGAAAAAAAAGATGTTAGTGACAAGTGTTCTGCAGAAAGCTGAAGCAGGCTGACTGGAGAGGGGAGCACTGTAGGCTTGTGGACTGAAGGATCACAGAAGCCTCTCTGGGATATCATGGCTGTGATTTATATGCCAAGAAGGAGCCAGGCTTGATAAAATCATCAAAACATGCACACCCACATGCAGAAGGATGAGTGGAGGGAATAGAAAAAACGGAGCTGATGAAAAGGGCTGGGAAGATCAGAGTGATGGAAGGTGAAGGGCTGAAGTAGAGCTTCTGGAGAGGAAGGTGTTCAGAGGAAGAGAGGTCAATATTGTCCAGCCAGAGAAATAGGTGGAAAAATCCCAGAAACCACCTATTAGATTTGTTAATTGATGGCTTAAGTGATAGGAAAGGGGAGTTCACATGGATTGCCACTATCTCTGTTGCTAGGCTTTTTCATATTTTCTGCAATGTTTCAAGTCTCCAAAGTAGCAATAATCTTATTATGCTCATTTCATGAAGAAAAATATCTGGAATCAGGGATGTTAAGTGTGCTGATCAACGTTTGACACCTAATGAGCTGGTGTATGAACCCAAAACTCCCTGCGACCACGGCATGGGTGGTGGCTAAAGAAATGGGATTGAGAAATATGGTTTGGAAGAGTGGGAATGAGATGAGAGAGAAAATATTTTGTGGACACTATTGTATTGTATTGTATGCAACTTTTTTTCAGAAAAAAAATTTGAGCCGGGCATGGTGGCGCACGCTTGTAATCCCCGCGCTTGGGAGGCAGAGACAGGAGGATCGCGCAGGTTCGAAGCCAGCCACGGGTGCTGGCTTAGGAGACCCTGTTTCCAAGTAAAATAGGTCTGGGAGTGTAGCCCAGAGGTAGAAGGGCTTCCAGGAACCCCAGTGCCACCAAAAAAAAAAAAAAAAAAAAGAAAGAAAGAAAAAAATCTGAAAGAAAAGATATGGAGTAAGAACAATGAGCTCCTTGAATTGCTGGACTATATGCTTCATTTATAAGTAATGCTAAAGAGATAGAGATGTTAAGTCTAGAGTCCCATGAAGAAAAAGTGAAAGTTCTTATTTTGAGTTTATTCTATATCAGGAGATGACAAATTATAGCCTTCAGGCCAAATCCAGCCCACCTTCTGTTTTCCAAATAAAGTTTCACTGGAATCCAGCCATGATCATCCAGTTACATATTGTCTGTCACTGGTTTTACACTATATTAGCAGAGTTGAGTAGTTGCAACAGAGACTGTATGGCTCAGACAACCTAAAGTATTTTCTACTGGGATCATTATAAAGTTTGCTTGTCCAGGTCTTATAGGGAAAAAAATAGAGTTGTTGAAAGTTGTCAGAAAAATGAAATGGATTATATGAGCATATAAAATGGCATATGTGTAAACAATT
This sequence comes from Muscardinus avellanarius, assembly GCF_963383645.1. Lineage (NCBI taxonomy): Eukaryota > Metazoa > Chordata > Mammalia > Rodentia > Gliridae > Muscardinus > Muscardinus avellanarius. The sequence continues at coordinate 72,908,378 of NC_137787.1, forward strand.
TTAATGTTCCTCCGAGATGAACTGAACAGGAAGTATGCTATGATTCCAGGAAAGAGGGAACAGGAACCTTGCCAGGCTTAGAGGAGCCAGGAAAGGGAACATGTATCCCTGGGAAACAGTGTGGTGTGGGAGTTGTGGCAGAAGGTCAAACACTGCCCCAGAGAACCTGGGAGAAGGGAGGTAGAACGAGGAAAGTTGGGATCAGAGGGCACAGGAGAAGTGGTAGAACTTTACTTTAGAAATGTGTAATAAATTAAATGTGGCATAGTGAACCAGACCTGGTGGTCCATGCCTGTAATCTCAGTACTTGGGAGGCTGAGACAGGAGGATCACATGTTCAAGGACAGCCTCAGCGACTTTGCAAGGGTTTCAGCAACTTAGCAAGACTGTGTTTCAAAATAAAATTTAATATAGGGCTGGGGATTTAGCTTGGAGGTAGAATGCCCCTGGGTTCAAGTTCAGTCCTCAGTAACACACACACACACACACACACACACACACACACACACACACACACACACAGTGATATAGTATAAAGAATCTTGGAGACCTTGGGTTTGAGTGCCGGCTCCTCCCACTGTACGTGTGTGGCCCAGAGAAGATAACTTTTCTCACTCCTATCTCCTTATATGTAAAATAGGTAATGCTATTTGCCTTTTTTGTTTTGGTGAGGTCAAAATAAGATGCTTAATACTGTGTTTAGAACATGTTATGTGATTGTAGCAAATATAAGCTATTGCTATTATTGTCCATACAGTTGTTCTATTTTAACATGCTATAAAATTAGACCACTGTTTGGAATATTACAAGTGGATTTCATTCTCACTAGTGTCAAAAGTGAACCCTTAGTTTGACTCTGTCCTTTTTATTATTCAGCCACCTTTTTTAATACTCCTTTAATAGACGATTTGTCATGTCCATGACTGAGTAGGAAATTTTCTAACATACATCAATTTCCTTGGCATTGAAGAATAAATTAAAATGATTCATTAGCATTGCAGTCATATTTTCTGTGATTAGCATAATTTTAACAGAATTATAGAATATGATCAAATTATACTTTTCTAAAATGTTAGGATTCCAATTTCATATATTTTTATTTTTAATAAATGCTTCAAACCCACCATTAGTCTTTCTAGCGCTATCCTGGGGCATAATTAGATTGATATAGCTCCCACACAGTCACTGAAGAATTCCTTCAGATAATTTTTTTTCAGCTCTTCGAACCTTCACAATAATTCTCGGTGACATTTGCGTTTTGCCTCAAAATCAAATATCACAATTAAAATTAGTAAAACAAATCATTTTAATATAAACAAAAACAAAGAAATTTTACGAATACACAAATGCTTATAATGCACTGATCGAATAAAACCTAGGTTTGTCGAGTTTGTTTTAGATGCTATATGGGTCTTATGATAGCTCTCACTAATTTGAAGCTCAATTTTTTTCACCTATGAAAGGAAAAAAAGGCAAAAATATTAGACTAGCAAAGCACCCTACATGGGAACATTAAAAGGAGGGAACAAATATTGTCCATGGCATTAGTTCCACCTCAAAAGTATTTACAGTTAAACATATGTGAGTAGAGAAGAAAGAGGCTAAACAGTCCCAGTTTATTTTGAAACAAAGGAGTGAGTATTTATCTCTATGTGCTTTGATAACTAATTTCCCTGAAAGTCTTAATTTTACCCTTCCTTTGTTGTGTCTCCTTTGATATGTAGTCTCTTATGTTTTAGGTGCTTTCAGCAGACCTGGTTTTTTCTGTTTGCAGCACCACCGTTGGTGTTCATATTATTGCTGATTTTGTATTTCTCATACCAGCATGATTTGGTTATAGAATGCCGTCACCTTGATGGGCGCTGTGATGATGGATTGGGCATGTATAACCTTGACCTACAGGTTCATAGCTGCTTTAGAGCGTTTTGGCTCATCGTTTTAATCAACTGGTAGGTGTTTGCACTTATTGCTAAATTTGTCATTAATTTAAAATATTAGTACACACAAACTGTTTATATTTATTCAATTACTTATATAACACATGTCAAAATACATTTTTATTGGCAAAATTTAGTCTTTTCAACAAACATCAGTAACTAATGTTAGAAATAATGTGAAATTTGCTTTGACTTTGTATTCTATTCAATATCGTAATGTGATCAGTTTCTAATTCAATTTTGATAGATAGTCTACCTTGCTTCCCATAAAAGGCCCAAAACAGCATCTAGTAACCCTCTCCCCTATGAATTTAATCAGTCATATATTTCAACCCTGGTTAAAATATTGTCATCATTGCAGACCATGAGGCCATTGCTAAGTTGTTTCACTTTGCTTTCTGTGCATTTCTCCCTTGTAAATGATGATTCAAACCTCACAAGTTTGTTATAAATAATACAGTTAACATAGAACATACATATATTGTATGTAAAGGACTTTATATATACATATTTGAGTCTATTATATGCATACTATGTATTACATATGTAATATCTATATAACTTGGCATAGTGTTCAGCTTATGTAAAACATTCTCAACACATATTAGTCTCCTCAACTTCACTCTTCACTCTAACAACTTTAATGCCACTAGAAGAGAGCAGTATATTGGTGATATTTGTTAAATGAACAGAAGAGTGGTTCTAAGGACTCCAGGAACCCCTTATAAGAAATTCTGGGGCACACCCCTTGAAATTTCTCTTGATGATATGAAAATAAAAGTTAGAGATTATAAAGTCCTATATAGAGCCTCTTCTCTCTCTCTCTCTCTCTCTCTCTCTCTCTCTCTCTCTCTCTCTCTCTCTCTCTCTCTCTCTCTCTCTCTCTCTCTCTCTCTCTCTCAAAAACAACATGGCCTCTCCATGCTTGGGAGGGAGACAGGAGGATCATGCAGGTTCGAAGCCAGTCTCACTGGCTTAAGAGACCCTGTTTCCAAATGAAATACAATATAGGTCTGGGAGTGTAGCCTGGAGGTGGAAGGGTTCCATCCCCAGTACCACCACCACCCCCCAAAAAAAACAGAAAAAACAAAGAAAACAAAAACAAAAAACAAAAAAACATGGCCTCAATCTCTGTTCTCTCTTCTGTCATCCAGTTTATCACCTGCTAACCTCTCCCTCTCCCTTTCATTCTCTTTTTCTCATTCTCCTTCCTCTTTTCTTCTCCTCTGGTTTTCCCTCCTATCCCCACCAGTATTTTTTCACTTGTGCTTAGTCCAAGTAAAGTCTTCAAATTAATAAATGGTTTTAGCTCAGTACTCAAGGATAACTGGCTCCGTCCCACATAATTTTCATTACACTTACCAGAAGGATTGGCCACAAGATCATCTGTGTTAGCCAGTAAATTAGACTCCCAGGAAATTAAGATGAGCCCTTCGTGTGTGTGTGTGTGTGTGTGTGAGAGAGAGAGAGAGAGAGGGGTGGGGAGAGGGAGAGGGAGAGGGAGAGGGAGAGGGAGAGGGAGAGGGAGAGGGAGAGGGAGAGGGAGAGGGAGAGGCGATCTGTGGATAAAACAGACTCAGGGATTGGCAATCAGAGGTAAAACTGCCCTAACTGCTGCATGCTTACTGTTGGGGCCTGGGTTTCACCCATGTACACCAGGTGGTAGGTGGTGAGCTGAGGCCCCTGGAGGCTCTGGGCACCTAATCTCACTCAAAGTTATGGTCAGACCCAGGGGTGATTTTCAACCAATACCCAGCATCTGTTTGATTATTAAATCTGATGGTTAATTTTATTGCAGGAGACATTTTTGCACAATTTCTGTTCCATAGCCCCAAACCACAATCTATGCCTCCTCAAAAGTGATAGTGTGTGAGGAGGAAGATAAGCAGGGTAGACATTAAGAGGGAAGCCTTTTGTGCAGCAAAGAACAAGCCTCAAAGACAATGTATTTTCCAACACTCAACACATTACAAAAAATACAAAAACAATGATGGAGAAAGTACAATACAGTTCAAATTAAAATTAGACACATCATTAATCAAAGAAAAGCTAACACACTGAGATCATTTGTTTTTACTAAATTTATGCATTTAAACCAGTGATAATACTGATGTAGATGTGGCATAAAGTAGGAGAATAGTGTATTTCTAGTAAATAATATGGTGATATGCATTAAGGGCTTTAAAACATCCATTCTTTCTTCAAGAATTATATTCTAAGAGAGCTGGGCTCAGTGGCACATGCCTGAATATCAGCTACTCAAAGGTTTGAGGCAGGAGGATGGCAAATTTGAGGCCAACCTGAGGAACTTAGCAACACTCTGTCTCAAAAAAATTGTTTTCAAAGAATATTTTTAAGGATGGCATAAATTTATATACAATGCTACTTATAACTGTTAAATTATTAAAAATTATAGCCTACTTATTATTTAAGTATCTAAAAATGGAGAAATGGTGAATTATGGATTTTACTTATAAGAGCTAGTAAAAATATTTTTTAATGTTTCTAATAAAGAAAAATTGATAAATGTTTGAAGTCATGGATATGTAGGTTACACATTGTACATATGTATTGAAATGTTTCACTGTGCCCTATAAATATCAAACAACATAAAGCAGAAATATGTGCCAATATTAAAATTTTTAGAAAAAATAAATATCATTGTTAAATTCCCTTGAAGTGATTTTTGTAACAATTATTCAAAGACATAGATAAGTTGAACACATACACATTCACAAATGAGAGGAGACTAAAGGAAATTCACTAAAATATTTGTAGTCATTATGTCAGTGTGATTTATTGACATATAACTTTTCTATTAGAGAGAGAGAGAGAGAGAGAGAGAGAGAGAGAGAGAGAGAGAGAGAGAGAGAGAGAGAGAGAGAGAGATATCATAAGGATTGTAAGGATTGAATCCAGGGATATTCTACCTTTAAGATAAACTACAAACCTTTTTAAAATTTTAATTTTGAAAGCAGGCCTTTCTAGGTTGCTGATAGTCTTGTTAAGTTTCTGAAGCTGGCCTTGAGCATGTGATCCTCCTGTTTCAGTCCCCTAAGTACTACAACTACAGGCCTGTACCACCACACCCAACCTATTTTTGATATTTTGATATTCCAAATTGTCTATGATAAGAAGGTTGTTTTAAGGGCAGGAATTTCCTGGCTATTTAACTTTTCTGCACATAAAAGCCCAGAACATTTTCATGCCAGTTAATCTTAAAAAGTGGCTGGCTCTTGGCCTAAATGCTAAGATTTTAATTTAAATGAAGCATGGGGTTTCCCACCATGTGTATGTATATGTATCCTTATATGGTATATAAGTATATAAGTATATGTATGCAGTATGTGTGTGTATGCAATAACAGGTTTCCCATCAAATATATATGTTATATATTATATATATATATATGTTATGTATAATATATATATATATGTATAATAAATGTTGTAAAATTGCAACACATTAATTATTCCTCTCTCAGGATAAAATTATTTAAACAGACAGCACCAAGACTCGTGCTGTTTCCTTCTGCCCCTACTTGCTGAAGATATGAGATTTCTTCATGTCTGATCCATGTTTTGCAAATCATTTTAAAAGCAAGTATAAAGATTACTAAGATATAAAGGAATGAAAAGAGAAGTATAAATAATATAATTTTAAGTTTATGAGTTTAAAATAGGCTTAAGTTAAAATGAGTAAAAATAAGACGTTTTAGTGATTTAAAATTAGGTAATAAAAGAAAAGCAAATAAATTCATCTTCCTTATCTGAAAAGCTGTTCACTAATTTTTCTTCGATTTTTATTTCACGGTACATTCTTTGTAGTTGCTCTCAAAAAAAGGAAATCAATAAACCATGGCATAAGAACTATGAAGTTTAATTAAAATAGCATTGGAAATCATATTCTTGGACAAAAATAATTTTATAGCCAGCAAAAATACTTGGTAATGTTAGTGTTTGAGGTTTTTTTTTTTTTTTTTTCAGTACTGAGGATGAAACCCAGGGGCATTCTACCTTCAAGCCCCACCCTCAGCCCTATTTTTCATTCTTTATTTTGAAACAGGGTCTCACTGAGTTGCAGCGGGGCCTCACTAAGTAGCTGAGACTGTCCTTGAAACGCGATCCTCCTGTCTCAGCCTCCCAAATGCTGGGATTACAAGAGTGCACCACCACGCCCGGCTAGTGTTTGAGTTTTGAAAATAAATTATTAGAATGTGTTCAAGTACAGAAGCAACTAAGAATGTTCCAACATGCTAGGGACATTGGCATCACAGAAGCCCCACCACAGCACGAGGTACCACATCTCTAGAACAAAGATATTGAGCAGCTCTTTAATAAGAATTGCATGAACTATTTGATATTAAGGAACTTCTTTGGCTCTTCCCGCCTTGTGCCTTATTAGCGTTAAATCAAATGACTGGTAGTGTGCAAGTCAGGCACGTGCTTCCAACTTCTTTCCCTTTGCATTCGCTTTGCGATCCCCATTCCCCTCTTGTATGACCTCCCACATTTCAACTTGTCTCCTACCCTACTCCCAATAGCACTATTTCTACTTTCCTTTTTCTTTCTTTCTATTTTTTTATAATATAATTGGGTCTTCTCTATCAAAAGAATAACTTGATCTAGGCTTCATTTTGTAAAACCGCCATTGTGTAACCTAATGTGTACTTGCATTTTGGTGAAGATAGCGTTTCCTAGAAAGCGCGAGTGCCAGCCCCTCCCCCAGCATCCCCTTCAGCCAAGGGCATAAAGATTGTGAGGCCGTGTTCCCACCAATAGGAGCACTGCACGGAAGCCCACAATGGAAATAAAATATCCAGCATTTTTCTGGCACGCTGTTCCTGTGTATCTGACTTACTTGGTGGCAGGATCCTTTATTGCAAAAAGTAAAATTCGTCTTGCTGAGCTGTTTTCAAATATGTGTCTCTCTTACGACATCATAGTTATTTATTTCTAACACTCTGAATCCACTAAATATAAACTAAATAATTCATAATGTGTTTAGCCTAATCTTCTTCATGTTCCATTCACATTCCCTCTCAAGTATGGAGGAGATCATTAATAATCACTTTTGAAGTATGTGGTAAAATATGTCCATCTCTTGAAGCCACATTATTAAATTGTAGGTATCATACCCATTTAAGGAGGCATTGAGAGGTGAGTTTAAAATCCCAACAAGGCCAGGTGTGGTGGCGCACGCTTGTAATTCCCGCGCTTGGGAGGCGGAGACAGGAGGATCGCACAGGTTCGAAGCCAGCCTCTCTGGCTTAAGAGACCTTGTTTCAAAAAAAAAAAAAAGTATAAAATAGGTCTGGGAGTGTAGCCCGGAAGTAAAAGGGTTTCCAGGAACCCCAGTAGCACCAAAACGTAAATAAATAAATAAATAAGTAAAATCCCAACAAGAAGATTTGAATGCTTTGAGCCTAATTTATACTCCATCCCAGGGCTCACTAAAAAGGGATAACTACACATACTAACAAAATGTGTTTGCATTTTGTTTTTGTTTTTGCTGTACTAGGGATGGAATCCAGGGGCATTCTACCTCCTAGTGACACCTGAGCCCTATTTTTTTATTCTTTATTTTGAAACAGGGTCTTGCTGAGTTACAAAGGACCTCCCTAAGTAGCTGAGGCTGTCAGTGAACTGCAATCCTCCTGTCTTAGCCTCCCAAATACTGGGATGACAAGCATGTGCCACCATGCTAGGCTCTGCATTTTTTTTTAAAAGAAGAACAATGTACTGCTTATCATATTAATTTTTATTAAAAACTCATTGAGGATAAGTACAGTGGTTCATGCCTTTAATCCCAGTGATTCTGGAGACTGAGGCAGGAAGATGACAAGTTTGAGGCTAACTTCAGCAACTTAGCAAGACTTGTCTCAAAATACAAATGACCGGAGCTGTACTTCACTGGAAAAACAACCCTTTCTTTGTTCTAAGTACTGAAAAACAAAGCCATAAACAAAAACACAATACATTATATAGAGTCGTAAACACTTGTGAAATATATTTGCTCCTCAAAATTTCTTTATCTTATGCATTGTTAGTAATAATATTAGCAATCATTTATTTATTCTAGCTATAAAATGAATGATTATGTCATAGATATAAAAAAGCATATTTTCTCTAATTTTTTTGGTTTGTGCTTTAGTTTTTGTTTTCCTGATGAGACTTTAGTTGCATTTTGTGATTAATAAGTTAGAATTCAAATTCTTTCTTTTTTTTTATCAATCTAGTTCAAGTTGGCAAGATACCACTAGTTCTTGAAAATATTCTTGCTGCAATAAAGACATATTAGAATTACATAAAGTAATACTTTGTGTTACCATCATATTCACAGGGATCTGATTTTAATGTTGACTAAAATATGTATGGTCTGTAATCTATTTCATTGTATATATAGTATTTTCACTATTGAAAATTGTTAATCAGATGAAACTTACCACCGCAACATGTATCAAGACTCAAAGAAATAATACCTAAAGTGCCTTTGAAGAATTTATTTAGAAGTCTTCATATGAGAGAAATTACTTATTCCCCAAGTTTATAAATTTGTTTAAATATAAGTCATTTATTATTTGTCTTTATAGCTATAATGCATATCTTAGTAACTATATTAAATTAATTAAATTTCAAGATATTTCTATGAATTTTTGTTATTTTGTTATTTCAGTTCTACTATTTAGAAATTTTAATTTTATTGACTTATGATTATTATAATCTTATAAGTCACAATTATAAGAAATGGAAAATAGCCGGGTATGGTGCTACATGCCTGTACTGCTAGTACTTGGGAGGATGGCAGATTTGAGGACAGCCTTGGCAATACAGTGCAACTGTCGTCAACCTAGTGAAGATCCTGTTTCAAAATAAAAATAAAATAGGAACCACCACCAAAAAATAAAAAATAAAATAAAGTTAAATGGAAAATATTGATTTTAGACACATTTTTATTTATTTTTTGCAGTGTCTATTATTATCTTCACCACTATTCCTCCTCCTCTTCTTCCTCCTCCTCCTGTCCTCCGCTTTTCCCTTTTCTCCTCCTTTTTCCCCTTCTTCTTCTTTTATGTTTATGTGATTGTATATATGTGGTATTAGGAATTGAACTCAGGGGCATTCTACTTTGGAGCTATATCTCTTGCCCTTTTAATTTAATTTATTTCCATTTGTTTTTGAAACAACGTCTCACTATGTTATTGAGAGTCTTACTACTTAGCTGAGGATTTTCCCCAAGCTTCCCATCCTCCCATGTCAGCCTCCCAAGTACTGGGATTACATGTGTGTGCCACCAAGGCCATATATCAAGAACTCTCTTCCTTTTTTTTTTTTTGGTGGTACTGGGGTTCCTGGAAACCCTTCTACCTCCAGGCTACACTCCCAGATCTATTTTTATATTTTTATTTTTAAACAGGGTCTCTTAAACCGGCGCGGCTGGCTTCGAAACTACACAATCCTCCTGTCTCTGCCTCCCAAGCGCGGGGATTACGAGAGTGCACCACCACGTCCGGCTAGGAACTCTCTTCCTTTGATATTGAAAGACAAACTACATCATTTGACTTTCAAAGAACAATCCAATTAAAGAAAATACAGGCATTTCTTATTCTAAAAATAATTCGGACATAGTATGACAATTAAACAAGCACAGTCATATATAAAAGTATATAAAAGATCGTTGTAATGACTGATGTGAACTGATCTGAGTTGAAAACTCATAGAGAGCTGGGCAGGCATGGTGGCACATGCTTGTAATCCCAGTACTTGGGAGGCTGAGAAAGGAGGATTGCAGGTTCAAAGATAGTTTCAGCAATGTCCTGAGCATCTCAGCAACCTAATGAGACCCTGTTTTAAAACAAACAAACAAACAAAAAATAAGTGCTGGTGGTATATCTCAGAAATAGAATGTTCTTGGGTTCAGTTTCTAGAAACACACACACACACACACACACACACACACACACACACACACACTTTATTGAAGTTGTGTGAGAAATGAAAAGTACAGTGCACCCAGGAAAGGAATTACTATAGCCATATCCATATGCAAAGATATATATTTTTTGTTGTTTAAGGAAAAAGTGGAAATTGGTGCCTTTGCGTTTCTTCCCTGGGTGTCTTTGCTGTGCTGTATAAGCTGTACAAAGATTGACATGATATCTTATTCACTTTGGTACCCACTACATGAATGTTTAATGCACTGAGTATGTTGAAGTGAAAGAAAGAAAATACTGGAGACATAAAAGCTAAAGTTATATTTAGCTCAATTATTGTTCTAATTGGTCCTCTATTGATTCTGTGTGATTAAAATGGGGCTTTCAAGATGTTAAGTTTAAAATAGGCTGATGCCTTTCTAACTGTATCTGATCCAGGATCTCCCGTGCTCACTTGACTTTAGCAGAGACAAAGGAAGATAGATTGAATAACTGTTCTAAAAGTCCAAAGTATGAAATAATACACAGATTGGAAAATGAGGATAAAGGGTTAGAAATTATTTCATTTTTATGAAGCCAAGGAGGTGATATAATTGTTGCTTCTAGACAAGTTAGAAATAAAGGATTATAATGAGGTAATAAATCGAATGCAATGGGAAGGGCATTGTGTCATGAAAAGGATAGCCTTTTGAAGAAGTCAGAAATGCTGAGTTCAAGTTCAGACCTTTCTCTAGTGACTGGCTATGAACTTTGCAATCATCGGTTTTCTCATTCCTAGTTCTTTTATTTCTAAACAGGAGGAGGTATTAATATTTAACATATAGAGTGATTGTCAAGGGAATTGAATCAGATAATATATGTTGTCTTTTTTAGGAATTATTTCGAAATAATGACCTGAAATACATTTACTAACTCAGAGTTGGAATATATTTTAAAGGGTACAGAGAAGTCCCTTAATGACTAATTTAAAATAATGGCTTATATCATTAAAAAAATACTTCAAAGTCACTATGACTCCACTCCTTTTATCTCCCCCTCTCTTTACCTGAGATTTTATTGTCTATCATCAACTCATTTCTCTGAATACCTGTGCTGTTCTTTATGATGCTTTTGACCTAGAGTAAACGAAAATGTGGTTATAAAAATCTTATACAACAAAGTACTCATTATTTCATGTAAAAAATAAAAAAATAATTAAAAACCTTGGAGGCAAAGCAGATCCAGCAGTGGTAACTCAACAGCCTTTCCGACTTCATGGCTCAAGGTTCTTCTCCTAATACTTGTCTATCTCTGCTTGTAGAATCACCTGCTAAGCTTGTGTTTTCCATGGTCCACAGGAAGATATTTCAGTCTCAGACATCAACCGCCTTCAGTTATGATGAAGAATATTGTTTCTTACTAATTTTTAGGAGAAAAGGCTACCCATTATATATACCCTCGCAATAATTTTGTGAACCATATATCATTATACCAATAATTTAAAATTATGCATTAAATAACGCAAAGACAGTCTAATGATACAACAGTATGTGCTACAATAAAGTTTTACTCTTAAACTTACCTACGAGTAGATCAGAAAATATAAGCAGTCATCTGCAAATTGTTTAAATTTTAGAGATTTTATTTGTTTAAAACACATTCTATATTAACGTTTATTATAACAATTGTTTTGAGTGCTAAGTTAAATGACTAATATACCCCAAAGTGTAGTATTGGTGATCAGAAATATACAAAAACATGAATTACAAAATGAAATGTAAGTTTTAGAGGAAGGACCAAGAAGGTCTACCTTAATAGAGAGGGAGGGAATTGAGGAAAACTTCATTCAAGAAATGACATTTGACATACAGAAAGTTAGAGGAGAGAAACACAAAGAAAAGAAACATAGTAAACATAAACTTGAACAAAGCCAAGTCACAAATACAGAGGAAATGGTAGGAAATAATGACAAGTTTTATGAAAGTGATGAATATAGCACTAACATTCAGATTGGATTTCAACCCTAGGGTGCCCTGAGGGCCAGGCTAAGGCATTTTAACTCTACACTTGAAAGGCAGAAGCCATCAAATATTTGAAAAAGCAAGTAAACCGCATTAGGAAAAGGAATCGTTATGAAGAATGTCAGAGAACTTGGAGATCTGGGGTCTCTACAATTGTCTGATCAAGAATTTATGATAAGGCTTAATCATAATTGAATGAAAATGAAACTCAGAGTTCAAAACCATGAGACAGTCCCAAATTGAAAAGTGCAATAATAATTACTTGGAGAAAAAGGTTACTCTGAGATTCTTTAATCCTTAGGAACTAGAAGAAAGGTAATGCCTTTGCTAGAGGTATAGGTGTGACAGCAAGGGAAAATTTATGAATTGTTCCGATTTGGATCCAATGCCTTTAAGAAAATTCAAGACTATATTAAGAAAGTTAGATATCATAACCACAGTGAAAATACACAAGAACATATGAGAAGTGATGAAAATCAAAGATTCAGAAGATGAAAATAAAACGATTACTTTCTCATATTTTACTGTAACAGAATCATATGACATTTACAGTTTTAGTATTTATTTAGATATCTCATCTTACTGAATTATCTCAAACACATATCCTAAAAGAGTTGAAATCATTATTTTATAGGTTATGAAATTGAATTTTGAAGCAATTAGACATTTGTCCCAAGCCATGCAATCAGGAAGCAGAAAAATTGAAATATATTTAACTGAAGTTAATATAAAACCTTTGAATTCTAAAATATCATTGCTTAACTAAGTAAAATAATATTCATGCATACATGTGAGATCCAATAGTAATGTCTAGAAATTTGTATTTTAAATAATTTTAACTAAAATCTGTATTTTAAAGTTAAGTAATCTAGACATTTGTTTGTCAAAGCCCTTCAATTTTTAACCAATTAAAAGTTGTTCATTTTGATTCGATATGGTAAGAAGATAAAATGAGTGGTTTGTTATGAAAATGCTCAGACAAATATGTAAACAAATTACTGTTAAATGGGTCTTAACTTGTAGCACCTGTGAATAATATCTGTGGTTGCCAAATTAAGCCAACCTTATGTTCATGGCTTTTTACTAAAAATTCAAACCTTAAAAGCCCCCAGTTGGATAAATAATGGGTCCATTTTATCTTAAAAACAAGATTATCACTTTGCTTTCATAGTGCACTTTTCCATAATCCCAAAGGTGTAACGAAGGGTTAGAAGCATGATTGTATACCTCTGTTCTGTAATTTGTTTATGAGGACAGCTGTGTCTTCTACTTTGCTTATTTGCATCTTAAGTTTGAGCATTTACAAAATTTGATTATTCCTCCTACAGATGCCATTTTTACAGTTTTTCTTCAATATTTTTAACCCGTGATATTCTATTTTTCTCTATAGTACTTAGATACATACAAGACATGTACCTATACATGTACATAAACTGTATACACATATGCCATATATACTTTATACATATATAAAATACTAAACATAAATTACAATTGGCAGGGTGTCTGTTCCTTAAAACAAATTTTTCTCTGCTTTTTCTTGGAGATGTCCTTGTTTAGTAAGGTCTATAGAATGCCCTAACAAGCTGGTTTCAGTAACAGTATGTGGGCAACAAGATTGTTAATTCAGTGAAGATTATTAGTTTATGCATATTCATTAAATTTGCTTTTATGCAGCAGTTCAACTTTGTAAATGGTTGGAGCCAGAAAAAGCACTAATTAGAGGTATTAATTAGGACTTGGAAAGGTATACAGGGATTTATGGGCATTTAGAAGAAAAAAAAATCCTGCTAGGGAGCTTGTAATACAGTTTGTATGTATACCAAGTAGGAATAAATGGGGCGTTTCAACTCTTAAGGGCACGAGAGAACGGATGCCTATTGTTCAAGGTAGCACAAGATACCTTGCAGATCAAAGCATACCTCGGTCTGTCTTTGTTGGAATTCATCATCTTGTAAAATAACTTACTGACTAGCATTCAAAAGCTACACATAGATAGCCTTGATATAAAGTTAAACCCAACAAAATAGCAATAATCCAACTGTGGAAACAAATTCACATGGTCAGACTGGTGGTGTTTTCCCTTTCTGTCACCTCCATAATGTCTCTGCCACCGGAAAACCAAAGGAAGCAGCTGTTCTGAATATGTACAAACAAAAGAAGCTGTTTCTATAGCAACCGTAGAACCCTGTGGAAAAGCTCTCCCTTTAGCACTAGCAGACCTGTCCTCTTCACCCCTCCCTCTTTCCCTTCTGTGCTTTAGCACACACTGCCCATGGACAGAAATGCTGCTCAGTGATTTGACTGCACAAAGGGGCCAGAGTGAACACTGCAACCGGTACCCACACTTTGCAAGAGCTGGAGACTCACTCGTAACTAGAGCTTATGAGAAGACTGTGAACCCCAAAACATTTGTGGAACTCTGCTGCCTGCTGCCCTAACTTTTCATTATTCTCCTTGAAAAAACAAAATTGTCCTCACTCCTTCATTTTGATGAAGTAACGATGTTCTTTTATCTTTTTCCTTCCTTCCAATTTCCCTTCTGTCCTATGGATAGGCCCCTTGCATCATTGCTGAATGAAATCCATGAATATAGCTGACTCCAGAGTTGTTATTAATTTGGATGTGAGATAGGAGAGTTTTGACTTTAGACATAAATGTGTGATGCTAGATCTTTTTAATGTTGGGATCTCTCTCTACATGGTATAACATAGTTTATCAAATTAAACCCAGCTTCAGAAAATATGTAGGATTTTAATTATTTCATGCCACTTTTTATGTGCTTGGAAAGTTGTGTTCTGATTATCGCATCAAAGTTATCTTTCATTTACTTGTGTATGTCTTTTGGTAATCAGCCTTCAATTTAATAATTTCCTGTAATTCTGAGTTAATTTATAAATCAATAGTTTAGAGACTTAAATTCATTTTAAGTCAATGATTTAAAACTTAAAACTAACTATTCTGCTAACACATGAATGACTATTTTGCTAAAATAAGTTTACTTATTATGGAATTACATGTTATATGTATAAGTAAATATTTTAAGATATGATTTTATCTCTAAATTTACAGTCTGGCCCTTCACTGATTATAATCCAACAATATCTTGAACTAAGCTTTCTAACTGGGATAAACCTTTTGAAATTTTCCCATATTAAAATTAAAATAATGTATAGAAAAGTAATGCATGGGAAATAGTTTGATCAGTTATTAGATATGTTTAAAACAGTTAATATTTTTTCTTAAGTATGTTCAAACTATTGTGAATTGAATTGTTTTCTGTATTTCTTTTTCAGTGGATTGATAATTAATATAAAAATGTTAATTATTTTGTAAGTAAACTTTGTATAAGGCTACTCTGCTGAATTTGAGCCTATAGAATGGGAGAAGATCTTCTGACAGAAATAATAGTTAAAATATGCAAGAATTCTTAAAATTTTTAACATGAAAAACAAAATTTACCAATTGATCTATATAGATACTTCTCAAAAAATAAATACAAATTGTTAATAAATATATTTTTTAAATGTTCAACTGCTGGGCATGGTGGTACATGCTTGTAATCCTAGCTTTTGGAAGACTGAGACAAGAGGATCACAGTTTGAGGACAGCCTGAGGTACTTAGTGAGGCTCTTTGCAACTCAGTGAGACCTGTTTCAAAATAAGTAATAAAAAAATAGGGCTAAGGGTGTTGCTTGTAGGTGGAATGCCCCTGGATTCCACCCCCAATGACGCAAAAAAAAAAAGGAAAAAAATGTTCATCATTAGCAATCAGTGAAATGCAAATAAACCATTCACTGAGCTTCCATCTAACTTCTGTTACGATGGCAATCATCAAGAATATAAACAATAATTAATGCTGGTGAGGATGTGGGGAAATAGGAACCCTTATACATTATCAGTGGGATTGCAAATTTGTACAGCCACTACGGAGATCAGTGTGGAAGTTTCTAAGAAGACTGGGAAGAAAACCACTATATGACCCAGTTATATCACTCGTTGCTATCCTTTCAAAGGAAAAGTCAGAATATTATTGCGATAGATGCATGTTTGTGTTGATAGCAGCACCTTTCACAATAGGCAAATTATGGAACCAGTCTATGAACAGATGAATGGAAAAACTTGTATATACACACTCAAATTTTACTCAGTCACATAGAAGAACTAATTATATAATTTGAAGAAAAATGGATGGAACGAGAGAATATTATGCTAAGTGATATTAGTCTCAGAAAGAAAATAGTTGTGTGTTTTCTCCCATATATAGAATCTACAGAGAAATTGAAGAACAAAAGAGTCATCAGATTGATGTGTAGAGACTCCAATGAGTGATGGAGGGTGGTTAGGGGAGGGAAGTGAGGGAATAAAGAAGTAATGTAACAGTTTCAATGATGCTTTGTATATATAAATGAAACTGTCAATATCAGTCTCAATAATATGTATAGGGAAAGGGAGGGAGTACAGTAGGGTCCAGAGGGAAACACACAAAGTGTTGTGTGCATGTATATTCCTATTACTCAATACCTCATTATGATGTATGATTATATGGAACCAATAAAAGTATAAAAATGTTAACAAATAGACCTAGCTAGGAGTAATTCATGCATCTCTAATCTCAATACTTTGGAGAAAGAGATGAATATCATAGGCTCAATACCAGCCTCAGAAACTTAACAAGACCCTGTTTCAAAATAAAAATTAGAAGGTTTGGTGTTGTAGCTTAAAGGTACAATGTTCCTGGGTTCAATCCTCAGTTTAAAAAAAAAGAGAAAAGAAAAAAGTAACAACAGAACAATGTATGAGGATTCTACTTTTGCATAGAAATAAGAATGTGTCTATGTGATTTGCTTAGAATATCTTTGAAAGAGCACACAAACACAGAGACAGACAGGTACACACACACACACACACACACACACACACACACACACACTCACAGAAACTCACTAGGCAACATTAAGAGTCACTGGAGGAATAGCTCAAAATTTATATAACTAGTGAGAGGGAGACTGTTTTATAACATTGGTATCTTTGGATTTTTAAATATTACTCATTTAAAAATAAATGTCCATAAATTCATCTAAATTTATTTCTTTGTAATCAGTGTTGCTCAAGTGTTGTATAGAAAACCGAAAGGCAAAAACAAGATGGATGTGAAGAGGAACAATTCCAAATAAAGTAAATAGGAGCCAAACATGAAAAATAGGTCTCCATTGGCCAAGCTCTTAGCATTTCATTGTTGGGGAACTTTGGGATCTTCTGATACTTCTGAAACTTAAACTTCTGAAAAGATATTTCAATAGCAAGAGGCTGATAGACACATTGAAAGGTTAACTAAAGGTGTTCTGTTGTTCCATATTAGACTTTTGTTTTACTCACAGTCAGATCTTTCACAAACTCATAAGCTCTTTGTCAGTGTTGGATTTTTATTTTGTTAGCTTTTATATAAACTTTGCTCTGTATCCAGGTACATGTGCAAATTGTGAGCAAAGTTAGCTAGATTTGAAAGTGTGCTTCTCCTATCAATAAAAACATGGGCAAATTCAAATCTTCTCTCTCACACACACACAGTAAAAGGAGATAAAAGAATGCAGCTAGGTGAACAAAACATTAAGTTTTTATATAGTTCAGTAAAATATGGGAAGAAAAATGGAAAAATAGAAATTATGTTCTAAAAGAAAAAGTAGAGAATTTTATCATCAAGATGCAAGGATGTTCTTCAGGTGTACCCATTTTCCTGCAAATGACACGATTTTGTTATTCTTTATTGATGAGAAGAAGTTCATTGTCTGCTTGTTATCCATTAATTTGTTGATAAACACCTAGGTTGGTTCTGTAGATTGGATATTGTGAATTGTACTGCTCTTTATTGTGGTAAACATGCATCTTCATGTATCACTATAATATTGTGGATTTTAGTCCTTTTGGAAAGAAGCCCAGGAGTGGTCAAGCTTGGTCATACGTGGAAATCTCCACACTGATCCCATAGAAGCTTTACTAATATGGAATCCTACCAATAATATACAAGAGTTCCTATTTCCCCACATCTTCACCAGCATTTATTTTTGTTTGATATCTTGATGGCTGTCATATTAATTGGGATTACATGAAATCTACCAAGAATATACAAAGTACTTAAAGATTTAACACTAAAAATATCCAATCAAGAAATGGGCAATTGAACTAAATGGAGACTTCACAAAAGAAGACATACAAATGGTCAATAAATATATGAAAAAATGTTCAATCCTTAGTAATCAAGGAGATGCTAATAAAAATACACTGAGACCCCAGAAATGCAAGGAAATTCATTCATTTTTATGTTTTGCATTATGTAGTGAATTATCTCCATAAAATACAGTAATACAACCAGTTCACATTGACAATTATAATCTTTATTAAATTCTATACACATTTTAGTTTTCTTTACAAATACCTGTAGTAAGAGATGTGTGGTGTCAACAAAAATTCTCCCTCATCCATGAAGCTAACCCTCAAATATATTACAAAAGAAATGAACTATATTAGAAGAAATAATTAAGCCTCTTCAATTCATACAGTTTAAGAATTATGAAGAGAGCAGAATTCAAAGTGTACCTGTTTAGACTTGTCAAAACCAGCTCCTGCTTCAAACACAAGGTCAGAAGTAAGGTGATGGGTATTTAACATTCAAACTGGTGGAAAGATATGTGCTGGTGTGTTTCTTAGACTTATATGCAGGCCAGGACTCAAACAATTATCTGTTAATGTAGTTTGGACATAGATTTCTGTTTCATTTTCCTTTTTTTGTGGATTCTGAATTTAGATTTATATGGCTTTTCGCTCTCTTCTCTGAAAAGAAAATTCCTTTTTGAATTGAAGTATTAGCAGGAGTCTAGTTACCTAGTTTTCTATTTAGTGCTCTCCTGTATTCTTTTTTTTTACCCCTCATCATTGTACTTCTCCTACTTACATCAAATAAAAGAGTCAACCTCAATCTTTATGTCAGCATTGAGACACATTAATATATTTTAAATTTCTTTTTATAGCCCTGTTTGATGTTTATATGGTTATATATGCCTACCAATTTCAAAATATAATGGCTTTAAAAATTACCTTAGCTAACCGAAAGGTGTTGGTGAAGCCCTCTTTGCTTATTTATAGTAAACTTATTTTGGCTAGGATAAACTTGATGTATGCTGCTTTTTAGCATGCTAATATATCATGAATTTAAAATAATTTCAAGTTATAACTGCATCTACTTAGAGATATTTATGTTTACATTAGGTGTTCTAACAAATGTCTTCATACCTTTAAAAATAATTTCTGGGTTGGTTTTTAAGGAATCTATATCTAAGTCAACATTGTTTATTTCATCAGTTTTAATTGAACTATTCTACTCAAGGTAATCAGTAGAAGAAGTGATTACTACACGTAATTCTACTGGAAAAATAAGGTTATTTTAGCCATTTAAAATAATTTATGTATAATTTTTCACTTCTAGCATTTTCCAAAGGTAGCCTAAAATACTCTTGATAATTGCATTAAGTTATATTAACTTTATCAATATTTAGATAATTGAATAAGAATATATACTGTATAATTACAAAATATTATAAAGAAAGCTATAATAAAGGAATATGCCCTTGTAGATTATTTCCTTTTATTGCTTATCTAAAATATTGATACCTAATTCTTTGACTGTTAATAGTAACACTAGCCATAAAATCAAAGTGTCATTTGTTCTTGTGGCTATTTATGCTTTTATTTAATAAAATGGATCTTTCAAAGACTTCATACTGGCTAATAAACTTTTCAGTTCCACATAACAGAACTCCAATTTGATATTTACGTGGAAACGTACAGAATCTTAAAATTGTGGTAACATATTAATAGAATATATTTATCCATTTCTTTTTTTCTATTTTTATACTTTATTAGTGCATTGGAGTCTCACATCATAAGTAGTTTTGGTAATAGTGACACACATCCACACAGTGCTTGGTGAGCTTTTCCCTGGCTTTGTCCCCTCTTTCCTCGTATTCATCCATTTCTTACATTAAACCTGTAAGTAGGGGACAAACCAAGTATTTGAAAACACTAGATTGCAAGTTTATAAACACTTTCTATTGGTATAAAATTTTTTCTTCAAACAGAAAAATATACCTCACAAGCACACATTAAACACACACACACAGTTATCTTTACTAAATTGATCACATTCATCCATTATAATTGTCACATTATTTACACAAATACAAATAGCTATAACAGAGACTGTTTTAATAGTTAACACACAGTAGGCACTGAATAAATACAGATGAATGACCAAACCAATAAGCTCAAGTAGTATAAAATGCTTCTGTAGCCAATGCTTTCCTTGAAGATTAATTTCCTACCAGGTGCTCCACCTAACTCTAGACCCAGCTACTATAGCTCTGAGTGTTCAGTCTGTCCATGCAAAAAGCTCTGATTACCCTATTTTCTGATTACTTTCTTCCAAATGTTCAACTTCTCTGATTCTTTTAAGTATCAATATGGCGATAGAAGGTAGACAGATGTGCATTGTGTAACCTGCAGCAGTTCACAGTTTTATATAATGGAAATCAAATCTACATGAGTGATATTTGCAATGAATTATATATTTGGAATACAAGAGAAACAAAATTTCAGAGCAGTATTTGATATAAGAATGGATATAGATAAAGGACATTTTGATTTTTAAAAAAACTGATCAGTTGATCTGAGTGCTCTGAAAGGTGCTCAGTGAAGCACTGCCCCTGCCTTAAAGAGCAAGCATGCTCTCATGAAAGTCACTTTGTAAAACTCAGAGAGTTATAAGAGTTTAAAGAAAACAAGTCACTTAGATGAGATCTTGAGACATGGCTCCACAGAAATAGGTAGAGAGGTGGATGAAAATTGGAAAGAAAGAATCACAGTAACAGTGATGGATGTTATCTTCTGTGTTATATTCATCATGTACTAAAATGCTTCCAAAGTGCCATGATGAATTTGTTATTTTAGTGGCTGAATGTTCTCCTTTCTTCTCACTTGTTTTTAAAAGCTTCTGAAATAATGGTTTAGTAAATACATAGAATATATGAATTGCTTTTTCTGAACAAATGGTTGAGAATCATATTGCCAATGTTTACCCACATAGTTTTATAGTTTTTTATAGTTTTCTGGAAAAATTTGTGTTATTTGTATAATTTGATGTCTAGTAATAATTTGTTAAAGTGGAAAGCATAGGTATTCATTTAATTTTATTGCCTGTAATGCCAGTACTTGGCTGGCTGAGCCAGGAGGGTTGCAGTTTCTAGCCTAGTCTCAGCAACTTTGTGAAACCCTCAGAAACTTAGCAGGACTCTAATTCAAAATTTAAACAAAAATGAATGTTTGGGAGTCTATTCTGAGGGCAGAATGCTCCTGAGTCAAACCCTAGTAACACAACAACAAAAAAGTGTAAAATCTATTTTTCCAGGATCCAGCAAATTTTCTTCAAACTCTTCATAACCGGAGCTCAAACTTTCAAAACACAAACACCTGGAGCATTTAGAATAAGTTCTAAATTAATGATATATGCAATGCTAATATTGAAAGGAAACTCCCAATTTTGTAACAAGGGATACTCTTTCTTGATTTCTTATCTGTTGACTAGAGCTGGTTTGATCTAATTCCTATCCTCCTACGAGATCATTAACCCAACTTTTTTTTTCTCCAGATGTGAGAACAATGACACATACATGCATATATTATTCCTTGACCCATCTGAAAGAGATTGTATACTGTGTAAAAAAGGAGAAAAAAAACTGGAAAAGGGGGGGGGTGGTTCTAGTCATGGAGAATAAATGAATAGTTGGAGAGAATGACAGGATCTAGAGATGACAGGAGGAAGGAGAGAGAACGGGGATTTTCTGCCCTTGGGAGGAAGAGAGTGCAACAGTGTGTTTTGGCTTTTTGTCTCTTTTGCCTAAAGAATCCACAAGAAACTCTCTTTTACTATCTTTCCTTTCCCTGAAGTTTTGGCAGCTCCAAGGGGAAAGATGTTGGGAGTTATTGGGAGATAGGAATGATGATCTCAGAATTAGGGACTCTTAAATGATTACTGTTGGAAAGGCAGAGGTGCAGCCATAACTGAGAAGCAGCTTAATCCACAAATTCAAATACTACCATCCAGCTAGACATGGTGGTGCATGCCTGTATTCTTACTTGGGAGGCTGAGGCAGGGTAATCACAGGTTCAAGGCCACCCTCCGTAACTTAGCAGGGTCCTCTGTTAGTGAGACCAAGTTTTCAAATGAAAAAATAAAATAAGGCTGAGGGTATAGCTCAGAAGCAGAATGCCTCTGGGTTCAGCCCTCAATTACACACACACACACACACACACACACACACACACACACACACACAATACCACCACCATCTATTCATCCAATCCCTTATCTGTGCTATGGTCCCAGGTGCTCAGGCAGGCTTCCTCCTTCCTTTCCTCCCACTGTTCAAAAGTA
Organism: Muscardinus avellanarius; assembly: GCF_963383645.1. Taxonomy (NCBI): domain Eukaryota; kingdom Metazoa; phylum Chordata; class Mammalia; order Rodentia; family Gliridae; genus Muscardinus; species Muscardinus avellanarius. The sequence continues at coordinate 72,930,734 of NC_137787.1, forward strand.
GTTGTAAAAATCTGCCATATTAAAATCAAACTGCCTGACTTTAGACAATAGTCTTTCAGTCATTTACTTATTTGCACTAAGACTTGGGCAATGATTCTAACCTACTGTTTACTCACCTGTAACCTGGTGAATAATGACAGGCTTGCTGTAAAATGTTTTCAGTGCTTGGTAGAATGTTGGAACCCAACAGGTGCGAACTGTTGCTGTTGTTCCTGAACCCAGTATTTAGTCTTTGGGCACTCCTTTCCTATGGTGTTGTTGCTAGACAGACATGATCTCTCTTAGTTCCAGGGTGAAAGTAGCTTGAGAAGTTATCCAGTTACTCAATCATGTGTTCAGACTGTAAGGATACAGGGACTTTGAAACTCCAAGGTTGAAATCAAAAGAAGAGGGACATTTTCAGAAGAAAAAGTAGAAATATTGCTGAGAAGTTCAAGCAATGGATGCCCCCATGGAGAGAGGCCTATGATATCTATCCCCACCTAGAGTAGAATTCCTTGGATGCCAACTGCCTAAAGGTATCTTCTAGTCATATTCCCATTTAAGCATTGGTATAGTGTAGGAATCAGCTTTTTAAAAAAAATGTAGGCATAAATACTTTCCATAATGTTATTCACATTCTATAATATCATATGATAAAGGAATAATTATAATGTCCATTTTTATAGAATAATAATATCAATACTATGTATGTTATAGTATATGTAATAGACTGTATTACATATACTTTATATATGCATTATAAAACATAATTATTATATATTAATCTAATTGTTCAGCATAATGAAAAAACATTCATAAATTTACCCATCTCATAAACAGAAATCACAGCCAAGCAACTAAAATGATAAATAAATTATAATTAGTTAAGATTCTCCTTGTAAATAATGCATTGTTAATAAATGGAAGTGTCAATCTTTTCTAAGAAGTTTTGTTAGTCTACATATCTGGAGAGCTTTAAATGTGCTGCTCAAAAAGATTATATTTATGTCTTCAGAAAAATTTATATTTAAAACAGAGAAATCTTTGTTGAACAGATGTTTCAATGAAATGAAATATTGGAGCTAAGCTTATTTGTATGCATAGCAGATACTAAACATTCCTCTTGTAATTAGATTTTAAAGACAAATGATTCACTACTTTTGATAATATTAAGAATATCAGTATATGGCTCAGAAGATACCATTTATGTGAGTAATGTAGGCAGATCATTAAGCTCACTTGGCCCCAAATCACTTTTTAAGGTAACTAAGCAGTTATCCTATCAAACCTCTAAGTCACAGACCTTAAGGGGATGAAGAATTACTGCATGAACATAAATCCCATAAATCCACAGGAGAAATAAGCCTTATCTAAAGATTGAATAAATAGAATTATTCAATTTGCACATGTGGTAAATTCTTTCATTTACAAGTAGAGATAAGGTAAAATATAAACTAGCATATTTCCGGCATAGTGATATGGGAATGCTAATATTCTCTTTAACCAGTGCCTACCAGAACCAATTAATATGCACAGTTTTTTTTTTTTTTTTTTGGTGGTACTGGAGTTCCTGGAAGCCCTTCTACCTCCGGGCTACACTCCCAGACCTATTTTTACATTTTTTTTAAAATTTGGAAACAGGGTCTCCTAAGCCAGCGCGCGCGGCTGGCTTCGAACCTGCGCGATCCTCCTGTCTCTGCCTCCCAAGCGCGGGATTACAAGCGTGTGCCACCACGCCCGGCCATAATATGCACAATTTTAATAAATTAAAAAATATACACTGGTTCTACAACTATAAAATTTCTGCAGTTCTTACTTTAGATTCCCACTGAAGTGTGTTATGTTTCCACACTATGACAAGGAAAATTGAAGATAAATTAACACTCCCTCTAGCTCTCATAAGCCATATTTACTTGGAGCATACAAAGTGTTGGCTGCAAGCCACACAACTGGCTCTATGGTGAGAATGGAACTTCCATGTAGGCACTTTCCATTTAGAGTACTTTATTATCTCATCTTCAGTAAGCAGTGCATATAATGTTGCCATATACTGATTTTTCAACAGTTTGCATCTTTTTAATGTTTTAATAGACCAGTATCTGAAGCCTAATTTGGCAATATTAGTAGCAAAGGTAAGAAGGATTAACTGAAACAAATACTTATTATCATCTAGAAAGCAAAGCCTAATACATTTGTAACAGGCTTGCTTTAAAGCAAAATTATTTAGTTGTTAAAAGTAAAAGAGTTTTTGTCTGCTGTTTTCTTTTTACCTTTCTCCCTCTCTTCCCTCCTCTCTCTACCCTTTCCCTCCCCTCTATTCTTCCTTCCTTCCTTCCTTCCTTCCTTCCTTCTTCCTTCCTTCCTTCTCCCCCCCCCCTTCTCTCTTCTCTCTTCTCTCTTCTCTCTTCTCTCTCTCTTTCTTCCTACAGTCAAACCTGACTTTTAGTTCCTTTTAGTGCCACTGGTAAATGCAGGAGCAACCATTTAAATGTGCCCTTACTCTTCGTCATTTGAAGGGTCCCCAGTATTTACATAGTATAAGAAATTGAACTGAGGTGACTTGACCAGTAAATTTTCTGTGGTCACCACTACAAATGGACCTGAGGATCTGCTTGAAAGGTGACGTTTCAAGTTCCCTGCCTCAGTGCCAGGCTGGCTGTTTTCCCTAGGTTCCAAAAACACCCCTCCTCAGAAAATGGGCCAGTTCCCAGGACCCACTTATACAACAGGGTGGCAGATCTCTAACATTAACAGGATGGGCTCTGGCTGGGCCTGCTTAACTTTCAGCCCAAGAATAGCAAGCTCTCTATTGCCCTCCTTACACAGGGTACAGATTAGCAATCCCTTTAAGGGTGTCAATTAAAAAAAGAAAAGGTCTTGTTACCCCTGAGGATAGAAGAAGTTTAAGACTCAATTCTTAGCTTCCTCAAAGGTTAGGAAAGTAATTAGTTTTTGACAAGACAAAATTTCTCATTGGATCATCTTATTTGCCTATTACATTCTATTTAAATGTACTTTCTGTTATCCTTTGTTTCTATAAATAATGATCCATTCATCTTTCATATTTTGGACCTCAAAATGAATTTATAATGGCATTCTTAAATCCTCTCTTGAGGGTAGCAAATTGTGAGATTTGAAAGTTTAACTAATGGAGGTTACTGCTTCTTTGCTTTCAGTTTTTATAGAAGCTTCTACAAATTAACTCACATTATGATGTGAAACTACAATGCACCAATAAAGGTATATTTAAAAATTAAGTACACAAAATAAACCTATGAGGGGATTCAATGATAAAGGCTCTGGTATAGGAAATTATTCCTACTGCTTTATCAGAGTTGCTTGGTTATATATTGTTTTATAAAACATTAGCAGCTGGGCGTGGTGGCACATGCTGTAATCCCAGTATTTGGGAGGCTGAGACAAGAGGACCAAGGTTTGAAGACAGCCTCAGCTACTACTTGTTGATCCTCTTTGCAACTCAGTAAGACCCTGTTTCAAAATAAAGAATAAAAAATAGGGCTTTGGGTGTATCTTGGAGGTAGAATGCTCCTGGGTTCCATCCCCTGTACCGAAAAAAAAAAATAATTTAAAGTGTTAGCATAACTATTAGATACATATATAAATCTGAGATTAATTATAAGATTATCTCCAAGTTTATGCTACCAACTAGAACTAAAAACTTTCTTCAATATTTTTATCCCACTGTTTGTGCTAAAAATAAGTTGCTGTTTGTTTTTTCAGTTTGACTAAATGATGTTATCTTCCAATAACAATATAACTTGGCTTTTTATATAGCTGAATCCTGGCCAACCTTTATGCTTACCCAAGACCTCAGAGAGCTGTCACCCCCTCTAGGGAACTTTCTCTGACTTTTTTTTTAAGGCTAAGATCTATCTTTCCTTAGAACAGACTAGTTAAGCTTCCCTTTGTTTATTCAATATTTACTTAGATCTTAGTATGTTTCAGGCATAACAGGTCCCATGGACACAGTGGAGGAGAGAGATTATGCTACTTTCTTTTCCTTGAGTGGACACACCGGATGTGTGTATAAATGTTCCATCTACCTCACAGCCCTGGCTCTAGCTTTGGTTCTGCACTCATTGATAGTAGGGAAGATGACTCAGTGCTTGGGATAAACTCACAGGGTTTGTACCATTAAGGAAAACTTTTGGGGAAACTAGTAACTTGGCTGTAATTGTTCCAAGACAAAAGGTCTTTTGCTGCTGTCTCCTTGTACTAGACATGTGTGTTCTTGTGACTACCTTATGAGACACCTTGGCCCTGGTATCACACACTTGTTCCACACCATTTTCTGTAGCTTGTGTGAGCCCAGAAGAAATGCTTATCTTACACTATGGTTCCTTGATTTCATTGGAAATTTTAGAACCTGAGATACCTTTGTGGTAAAACCTTTTTGGAATATCTCTGTATTTTTTGGGGGGAGGGGTTGAGAGGAGAAATGACTAACTATAGTCATTTCAGGGAGATTTAGTTTTGTTTTGATTTTCTTATTGTATTTAAATTCTAGCAATAAAGCTACTCCATTGCATCAGTAGTCTGATTAAGCCTGCACATTTGGAAAGGAAGAAATGCATTAAATAGACTAATGGGGGAACCTGAAGGGTAGTCATTAAAATCAGCTGTCTTTTCAATACATGTTGTGAGATATGTCTGGGAGCCTTTCTTTCAAATGATACTATTTCAATCATGCCTAACATTTAAATCTTTCAATGCTGATATTCTCATTTTAATTTTAGCTGGCACCAGAAGGAAATGGTAAAACAGCAGATGATTACCTCAGTAATTTATTCCACATTTTCTAACAGCTTTACAGATTCAAATAAAAAATAATAATCTAAAAATGAAAAATGCATAACTAAAATTAAACATAGAAAAATATTCTCAAACCCAGAAATTTTTTTTTCCTTTGTAAACTCCCAAATGGTGGAAAGTAAATTTCACAGTGAAATGTAAACAGGACCTAATTTTATCTCTGCTTATGTTTTGATGACTAACTTGAGCTTTTTTTTAAAAAAAATATTGATTCAGGTCCTATTCATTTAAATTTTATGATTATTTAGCTAAAGATTAGCTAATATTTGTTTTTGAATTTGCATTACCTAAGAACAAACCCATTTTAGAAACAGTCTGCATATAAGTTAAAGTGTTCTTTAAAGTAAGACCTCCAAGGGCTTCAGTTGAGTCTAATTAACAGTTTCCATGGAAAGGAATAGAGACGAAATTTTCCTCAGCTATAATAGAAAGGGCACTGAATAAGGAAATCTATGACTTTAACAGCAAACATTTATTGACAATCTAATATATTCCTGGATTTATCCAAGATCCTGGAATAACAACATATGGGCAAAACCATTACTGTCATGAAATTCACATTCAAACCTGTGCCCTTAAGTAGAGGGCTGGTAAGGTGGTCAACTTCTTCCAGTTGTTTTTCCTATTCAGTTTGTGCTATTGAAATATTGCTTTACTTTGAAACAAATATATGTAAAATCTTCTGGCTCTCTTTCTCTTACTCTTTCTTTCTTGTGATACTAAAGATTGAACTCAGGGGCATTCTACCTCTATACCCTGAGATCTATTTTACCTTTTTCTTTTGAAGCAGGGTCTCACTATGTGACGGTGCTTTGGCTTCAAATCTGTGATCTTATTTCAGCCTCCCAAACCCTGAGAAATCTTCAGTCTCTTAGAGTGTATATAATCATGAAATTAATGTTTCTTTTCAGTTTCTTATAGAAGTTTTATGATGAATAACTTATGAAAACTCCAAATAGAATTCCTCATTTTAGTAAACATTATTACGATTGAATGTTATTCTTTAAAAATAATGTGAAACACTGAATTAGAAGTTGTCACTTGCTTCTCTTTATTTCTCTTAATTTAGAATTTTGGTAAGACTAACCTGAATTTATCTGATTCAAAACCATCAAAGCAGATATAAATAAGATTACTAGTCTACATATAGTACATAACATGTTTAGATTTCTTCCAAAATTTCATTTATGAAAATGTACGAAGTGTAGAGCTGGGTACAACAGAGCAAACCTTTAACCCCAGTACTTGGATGGCTGAGACTGGAGGATCACGGACGTGTAGTCAGCTTTAACAATGTGGTGAGATCCTCAGAAATTTAATAAGGCCCTGTTCCACAATAAAAAATAAATAAAAATAAAAAGGACTGGGGGTATAGATAAGAAGTAGGCTGGGCATGGTGGCACACGCTTGTAATCCCAGCACTTGGGAGGCTGAGACAGGAGGATCGCAGTTCGTGGACAACTCAGCTACTTAGTGAGGCACTCCGTAACTTAGTGAGACCTTGTTTCAAAATAAAGAACAAAAATTAGGGCAGGGGGTATAGCTCAGAGGTCAAATGCCCCTGGGTTCCATCCCCAAGACCCGCAAAAAAAAAGAAGTAGAATGCTGTGGTTTCAATATTTAGTACCAAAAATTAATTAAATTTTTATAGTACAGTTGTTGATTTTATTTTCCAAAACACAAGTTGACCACAGCTCACAATCTTCCATGTCATAACACAAAAGTACAGTAAATGTTTTTTTCATGGCAATAATGAAATGATAGTATCTGTCTGGATGTGTCTGTTTTGGAATAAAAATGTATTGAATTTTAGAAGACCTACAGTATTTTATCCTACTTGTATTTTACTGAGTACTGTGGACTATAACCATCTTTAAATTAAACTCTGAATTCACATACTGTCACATAAGGATTCTAACTAAATACTACTGAGAGATACTGCATTAAGTAAAAACCTATATTAAATAAAGCAAAATGGTAGAAATTTGGAGTTTTCTCATTTAATTATGCAATAAATATGCATTTTAATATAAGCCATACAGGAATACCCTCTTCAAGAGGAAAAAAAAATTGGAGAATATGTTACCTTATAGTTCTTAATTTCTAGATAAATTATGTAACCTAATGTCAAACATAAATAAATAGTAAAATTATAGAATGTCAGAAACTTTATTTTTCTGAGAAAAAAATTATTGTATTAGTTATTAGATGTGAAGTGAAGAAATAGCTACCCATCCTGATGTAGACCTACTTGCAAGGCTATTCATACTTTTGTCTTGGGTATTAATTCCTCATGGAATGACATCTATTCTAATCATTATCAGCTATGCTATCTAAGTTTGCCCAAAAGTTTGCTAAAGTGCCAACTCTAATGACTTCTTCAGAGTTTCAGTTTTTTTCTTTGCATTTTATTTCTTTGGATTTGAAGACCTTGTGTTCTTTTGGTTTGACTCTTCAGAACATCTCTTGTTCTCTTCCCTTTCAGCTGCTTGTCCTTTGATCATTTCCTAATTTTTTTTTTTTTTTTTTTTTTTTTTTTGTGTGTGTGTGTGGTTCTGGGGATGGAACCCAGGAGCATTCGACCTCCAAGCTACACCCCCTGACCTATTTTTTATTCTTTTTTTTTTTGAAACAGGGTCTCACTAAATTGCGGAGGGCTTCACTAAGTAGCTGAGGCTGTTCACGAACTGTGATCCTCAGGTCTCACCCTCCTGAATGCTGGTATTACAAGTGTATGCCACCATGCCCGGCTCGTAAATTTTTTAATCTCTAAAATATCAATGTGAATTCAAGTTTTTTTTGTTTGTTTGTTTTCTTGTTTTTGCTGGACTTCTTCCTGTGGTCCTATTATTTCAACAATTGTATCTGCTCCATAATTTATAATCTTATAGACCCAGCCCTGGTCTTTTACCTGCTGCCTAGAGATCTCCACGTGGAAATTATGCTAGCACCTCAATATCCATTCATTGGAAACTTAATTATTTTAACTATATTGCTTCAATTCATTTACTTTTCCAGCCAGTAATTTCATTTTTTGCTAGAATTATTAATTTACAAAAAAGTTTCTGGATCCTCTTACCTCTTTGTTTCAGTCAAATTTTTCATCACTGTGATCAAAACATTTGACAAGCATAGCTTAGAGGAGGAAAAGATTATTTGGGTTCATGGTTTCAGAGGTTCTGTCCATAGTCAGCTCTGAGGCAGGGATCCTGATGGCAGGTTATGGAAGAGAGATGCTGCTGTCATCTGATGGTGGCCAGAAGCAAATGAATGATAGTAGAGGGCTATATATAATGACATGCTTAGTTCCTATGGCCATGTCCTCAGTAACCTACCTCCTCCATCCCTACCCCACCTCTGAACCTTGCTGCAGTGAGGACCAAGCCTTCAACACATGAGCCTTTGGGAGATGTTCCAGACCCAAACCACAACATTCTTCTTATTAAATCTATTGCCAAAGTTTTTGATTCACTTTGTGGTGTTTTCTTTTTTCTCTCTCTCTCTCATTTTTTTTTTCTTTTCTCACTGTTACTATTCCATGTAATTTAGAATCGCTTTTTCTTAGTCTGGTACAACAATATCCTTTCTTCTCTCCCTGTCTTCAATTTTTTTTCTCTCAACTTTGTTATTATTATCACAGTCACTGTGTTGCTTGAGGCCATTTTTAACCATTTATAGTAGTAGTAATAAATATCATTATCATCAGTGGATGTATTATAATTTTCATTCTCTTGTATTTAGATAATGTTTTATCCTGTTCAATATGCTTGTCTACTCTGATCTATCTATATTATCCACAAGATTAAAAGTATTATTATTAGCCAGGCATGGTGGCGCACGCCTGTAATTCCCGCACTTGGGAGGCCGAGACAGGAGGATCGCTCAGGTTCGAAGCCAGCCGCACTGGCTTAAAAGATCCTGTTTCCAAATAAAAAAGTATAAAATAGGTCTGGGAGTGTAGCCTGTAGGTAGAAGGGTTTCCAGGAACCCCAGTACCACCAAAAAATAAAAATAAAAAAGACTAAAAAAAAGTATTATTATTTAATATAACATTCACAGTTGAAATTCATAAAAATATAAAAAATCATGTTATAATCTGTGAGCTGTTAATATTCAAGTATGTTTTTATAACCTGAATAGATACATCTATATGAGTATGTTAAGCATTCAGAGAGGAAAAGAAAGTAAAAAGAGAAACAAAACAGGAAGGAGTAATAATTCTTGAACCCAAAGTCATTCTTCTGGGAAATCTTATTAGCAAACCATGAGCAGCTTGTTCCAAACTAATTTAAAAATTATAAAATGGAATAGTCCCATCTGTAGCAGTTTCTAAAAGATACCAACTGAGAGATTATAGAATTAGAGTTCTTGGTTTCAGGAGGACTGATTTCAACTTACAAAATGAGAGGAAAATTACTGAAAGGATACTAGGTGTTCACTGACTTGACTTGGGTTTTTCTTATCTTAACACTACTCTCTGGGTAAAATAAAACACCTAGTGTTTTCCAACTTTATTTTCTGCTTAGAATCTCTGCTCAGGATTTAGAGACTAGGGAGACCGTATCTAAATGACCTGCTTTAAAATCATAGTTCCTGCTGGGCGTGGTGGCGCACACTTGTAATCCCAGCATTTGGGATGCTGAGACAGAAGAATCGCCATTTGAGGACAGCCTCAACTACTACTTAGTGAGGCCCTTTACAATTCAGTGAGACCCTGTTTCAAAAACCAAAATAAACACCAGGTATGGTGGCCCACGCTTGTAATCCCGTGCTTGGGAGGCGGAGACAGGAGGATTGCATAGACTTGAAGCCAGCCTTGCTGGTTTAAGTGACCCTGTTTCCAAAATAAAAATACAAAAATATAAATAGGTCTGGGCGTGCAGCCTGGAGGTAGAAGGGTTTCCAGGAACCCCAGTACCAACAACAACAACAAAAAGACCAATAATAAAATAAATAAATAATATTATAGTTCCTAATATGTGTAAGCTTCTGTAAAATCACAAGGTCTATTTCAAAGATAGAATATAGCTATGGCAGAAAACTGTGTGGAAGGGAATTGAAATTGTTTGTGTTCAGTGTCTACATCTAACTAGGCTAAATTATACAAGTAAGAATGGTTGAGGTGACTCAAGAGAATAAATATTAAGACATTCCCCCAAAATGTTACCAAATATCCCCATGAGTAAGGAAGAAAGAGAGATATAAATATCAGGACCAAATTTAAACTTTTTAAGATTTAGTGTTGCCCCTTGTTGATATTCTTTTTTAATTTTAATTTATTTTTTTTTAATTTTTTTATTTGTGCATTATATTCAAACATCATATTGGGGTAAAAAACTTGTGTGTACAAACATGTACACATCGTTGATTTAACCCCTACCCAATTCCCACCCCATTCCCTCCCCGTTCCTCCTTCCCTTGCTTGGCTTAGTGATTGACTTCGATATGTTTAAGTACATTGTGTGTTTTAGAGATTTTCCTCTTCCCCCCTCCTTTCTCCTCCTTTAGGTTGTCTTGTTTGCTCCTTGATATTCTTGATGAAGTTTAAAGAATTTGTTTAAAAATCAAACTAGGATGGACCATTACTAGTCAGGTGTTTTTAATCTTCTGCCGTGTCATGTGCTTCTTTAACATTTTAATGAAGGCTTTAAATCCCAAGCTAGAATGGTTTTTCAAGTTAAAAAAATAAAATTCATATAAAACTAACGTTATTTAAATGGTTTTCAGAATATGAAATTATATTTATGATATATATATATATATATATATATATATATATGCTTCTTTAATAACACTGTAAATAAGAAGACCTGAGGTGATAATTTTTAAAAAGTAATATGTAAAGAATGCTATGGGATAGGTATAACATTGTACTTGATGAAAACCTATCTTGATTTTCTATGAATAACAAAGTGGTAGATATTTATAATACTGGTGTGATGGAAATTCCCCTCTAAATGGATTCCCTGAACCACAGTCAAAAATCTCTGACTTAGGAAAAGAAATCTGAGGCAACTAGAAATCTAGCAGGCCTGAATGCACTCCTGTTCTGAGGCTACAGTGTGTGTGTGTGTGTGTGTGTGTGTGTGTGTGTGTGTGTGTGTGTGTGCACGCGCGCACGTATGTGTATGTGTGTGTGTGTGTATTGCTAGAAATTGCATCCAGGGGTATTATGCCTATTCTCATTTTTATTTTCAAACAGGGTTTATATATTATACTTTTTAAAAGTGTTTTCAGAAAGAATTGTGTTTTGGGGACATAATAGGTTACTGTTATTGGTTTGAATATTTATTTATTTTTTAAAAATTGGCTTGTAATTTGAATAAAGGGGTACTATGCCTTGGTCAGTTCAGAGAAAAGAATACTCATACCTCTTTAAATTAGCTTTAGTACAAGTACACCATGTAAATTAACTTCCTGAATGTAACTTTAATTTGTAAAATGTTTTATAAATTTTATTATTTTCTTATACACACTGCAGGTCATATTAAGTCTAGGAATTCTAAAACCATTTAACATAATCCTTACCCAGTTGTAATAACATGTTAATTTTTGTAAACCTGTTCAGAATTGCTGACTTGTTTGTTTACTCTATAAGCTATAAATTAAAATTTATCCAGTTGTTGTTTTTGTTTTGGCTCATATCACTCTTTCTTCTTGGTGAGACTAATGTGAAGTCCCAAGACATCCTCTGTGCTTTCTGATTTTCCATCCAGAACATGGCAAAGCTGTTGTTCTCTTTCTTAGTGTCTGATCCCATTGTCACCTTCTTGATGGGTCACTGGCTTGGAGCTAAGGACTCTGGTGGGTTCTGCTGACTCCTTGACTTTCCAGGGGTTGTTTTCTGTCATTGTTGATTTAAAACTTTTCATCATTTTCTCCTTAATATTAAATAGAGAGCATTCAGAGTTGTCATTATTTTTAATAATCTGAATAACCTTTCATGAATCACATAAAACACAGGGGTAAGATTATGCTAAGTGAGATCAGTCACAAAAAGTAAAAAAAAAAAAATCAGATGCTCTTCCTAATATGTGTAAGTTAGAGAGAAAAGGGGTCATAGGAGGAACTCTAGACAAAAGAGAAACCCTAGATGAGCAAATAAGGTGACCTAACTGAGGGGGATGGGAGGGAGGGAAGGGAAATTCTCTAATACACTATTGGTAGAAGTGTAAATTAGTACAACCACTATAAACTTCAGTTTGGAGGTTTCTCAAAAGACTATGAATAGAACCACCATATGACCTAGGTATACCACTCCTTGGTATCTTTCCAAGCAAATTAAGGTCAGGATACTATATTGATACATGCATATCCATATTTATAGCAGCATAGTTCATAATAGTCAAATTATAAAACCAAATTAAATATTTATCAACAGATGGATGGATAAAGAAAATGTGGTATATACACAGAATGTAAAATTACTCAGCCATAAAGAAAAATTAAATTATGTCATTTGCAGGAATATGGATAGAACTGGAGAATATTATGCTAAGTGAGACCAGCCAGTCTCAAAAAGTCAAAGGTCATATGCTTTCTCTCATATGTGGAAAATAGAGAGAAAATAGGAAACAAATGGGACTTCAGATAAATGAGGAGACAGACCAGTACAATAACAGAAGAGGACTGGAGAGCAAAGTTGGGGGTATTTCAAATAATTCTATGTCCACATATGAATTTATCACTATCAATTACACTAACATGCGTGGTGCAGGGAGAGTAAGATGAGATCCAAAAAAACCACAAAAAGCGTGTGCGCATGTATGCTTGTATCACATTGACCTGTACTATGATGTATAAGTACAATGTACCAAAACATATATTTTTATATTTATATTTTTAAAGCATTATCTCAGTGAATCATTATTCTAGCTGAAAAATATGTGCAATATGAAAAAGTCAACCTGGATATCACAGGGTAACATGTAAAATGTAAAAACTACAGCAATGATACTTAAGAAACATTTCACAGAAGCCATTATAAAACGCTGCCATACGAGGAGTCCTATAATGTGTTCTGAGCAAAGTTGTCCCATAAGATTTCTTCAGAGCCTATGATATAATTAGGCTGGAAGGTCATTGCATTTCTTTTGTACAAGTAAATAGATCATGTCAGTGTCTTTTAAAGACTTTTCCAAGTCAATTTTCTTAAATTGGTCTCCAAAGATTATCATTTCAAAGGGTCACTATTTTCTTGGACTCTCTCCTACCATACTACTTTAAAATCACAGAAGGACCATCAAGAAAGGCGAGAAAGACCTGGGCTTGGTGGTGCACATTTGTAATCCTAGTATTTTGGAGGCTTAGACAGTAGGATCACAAATTTTCAGCCAGCCTTAGATATTTAGTGAGGCCTTCTGCTTGTTAGTGAGACCCTGTTTCAAAATAAAAAAAATGAAATAGGACTGGGGTATATCTCAAAGGTAGAAAGCTCCTGGGTTCTATCCATAGTAAAACACATGCGCATGTGCGCATGCGCGCGCGCACACACACACACACACACACACACACACACACGAATGAAAAAGGAAAAATCAGAATGAGTATTTGTTCATCATGAAGGTCTGCCCACTACATAAATTGCTCCACCTTTTCTCTGAGCCACTGAAAGTACTGCAAGTAGTTCTTCTTAAGAATTATTTAGTTCATAATATAAAACACTAAAACACTGCTCCTCTCAAAAATGAAATTATGCAAATATAGAGGGCATTTTAATATCAAGAAACAAAAAACATTCCATTCTACAGTAGAAGTTATGAACATCAAACTATTTTGGTTGGCTCTGGTTGTTTTCATTTTTTTACTTCATTCTAGCCTTTACATTCAGTTTAACTGGTGAAGTGATTTTTTTTTTTTTTTTTTTTTTTTTTTTTTGGTGGTACTGGGGTTCCTGGAAAAGCCCTTCTACCTCCGGGCTACACTCCCAGACCTATTTTATATTTTTTTTATTTGGAAACGGGGTCTCTTAAGCCAGCGCACTCAGATGGCTTCGAACCTGCATGATCCTCCTGTCTCAGCCTCCCAACCGCGGGGATTACAAGCATGCACCACCACGCCCAGCGAAGTGATTTCAATTAGAAAGGTTCTCCATCCCCTTGTACTAGCTCACAGGATAGGATGTTGAGTTCAATTTTGCCCACACATTTGCTCTTGTTCCACAGAATTTTAGCTATTTAATACACTGTGGAGTAGAGCCTACAAATATCAGGAAATTTTTTGTTAGTTTATTTTTATTTTATTATTTATTTATTTACTTATTTAGTGGCACCAAGGATGGAATCCAGCGATGTTCTACCTCCAAGCCATACCCCCAGCTCTATTTTTTTTTTTTTTTTTTTTTTTTTTTACTTTACAAGGTCTCTGTGGAGAACCTCACCAAGCAACTAAAACTGGCTGCGAAAACCTGTAATCCTCCTATCTCAGCCTCCCAAATACTGGTATTACCAGTGTGTTCCACCATGCCCAGATGCAAATACCAGTTTTGAAACACATCAGCAAGAAACAATAAACACATAATTACTTTTTTTTCCTCAGCACCAAAAGTATAGTATATATGTTTTTCAAAATCCATGTAATTCCCAGAAAGTAAGATACTGGCTTCTCTCCTTTTCAGTGCTAATGGATTGGCTTCTCTTATCATTTTTAGTTATCACTACTGTTCAAATCACAAAATCCAATTCCCATTTACATAAGCTTCTTTTAAAAATTCAGAGTTTCCTTACTCATTCAGTTGCTGCTCTCACCAGATGGCTCTTTTGCGACCACATTTCAAAGACTTTGTTCTCTTATCATCCTGTTCCTCCTCCATTCAGTGGAATACTCTGTCAGCCACACTCCGGAGTTAAACTTTAAAACTCTGAAAATAAATGCATTAAGGATATTTTTATAGGGCCGATTTTGTCTTCTATCCAACAAAGTGATTAAGAATCTTCATATATTTTTTCCTTTCTTTCTCACTTCCATATGGGCAGAAAAACCTAGATTTTTAATTATCAGTGGCTGATGACATTTAAATTGTTTAAAACATCATGGCAACCCAGGAAAGATAAAAAATTAAAAAACAGAAAAAGAGCCTTTGCTCGTTTTCATCCCCACTCTTCTATTCCATCCTGACAAGTTTGAGAGGGATCTTTGTACAACCCAAAGTTTGGATGTCTAAAGTGTTGTCATTGGAGTTGCAGATGCTAATGATCTATGCTGTCCTCATCTGGCTTTACAGAATCAAGTTGAACTGCTAGGATGATTTACTAATCGTTTGCCCCATTTTGACTATAGGAACTGGCATTTACCCGGTTTCTGATTTCCATACCTGTTTTAGGGTCATTACAAGTTTCATTACAGTTGCAGAACCTTGGTGATTTCACAAAATTAGAGTGTTCAACAAATCTGGGCTGAATTTCAAGTCTGATTTATTATTTCAGGCAGAAAGCATGTGAAGCTTGGCAGTGTGAGCTGAGTTTTGAGTTTGAGTTTTCTGGTTCATTTAAGCTTGGATCTCAAAGAAAATCTCAAGGGATAAGAACTCACAGGAACTGAAGCTAACTTCACTATAAATATTTTAAGATAAAAATACTTTCTGACCTCTAACTCAAATAATTTTTTATATATTAAAATTAGAATATTATCATAGAAATCAATCATCTTTTTACAGGCAAGAATGACAAATTACTATTTGAACATTATAAATTTTGCTATAGCCTTATTAAGAATAATTCCGCTGAAATGCAAAATCAGTGAGTTTTGCCACTATTAAGCCCATTTTCCACAATATTAGTCTCTATATTTATCTTTCAGTTCCAACTTGAAAAGTCTGAGAGCCACAATATCATGAGAAACATAGGTTAAAAGAAGAAATCATGAAGATATTCAGATATAGCAACTTGAAAAACCACCCTTTTCCTTCAGTTTATGATACAGCAATATTCTGGATTTTATTTTAGAAATTATTTGTCTATAAAAATATTAGTCTTTACAAAGTTACATCAGTCTCAAGCATGAATGTATTAGCTGAGTTGAGAGGTGGTGAACTTTGGCTTAAAAGAAAGACACAAATAACACACACAACATATATCCAGGGGCATTCTACTCCCAATACTCCCAAGCTATACATCTACCCCTTTTTATTTTGAAAAAGAGTTTTTCTAACTTGCTGAGGGTCTTTTACTAAGTTCCGAAGTGTGGCTTTGAATCTGCAATCCTCATGTATCAGTTTTCTAAGTACTGGAGTTATAGGTGTGTGCCATCATGCCCAGCAACTTAACACATTTAACATATTTTTTTACCCCCACACACATAAACTTAAAATGAGCAGAAAGAATTTTTTTTTATTTCTGAGAAGAAAATTTTAAGCAATAAATACTATTATAGAGATATTTTATTTAATGTTTGATTAATATAACAATATGTGAATCCTCTGCAAAGTTTTAAACTATGGTTAATGAAACACTCTAGAAATTTTTAAAATGTCATATTGTCACTTAATATCATATATTACTCTGTTTAATATTTAGTTAATCCCCTTGGAAAATATCTTTTGTTGGGAATTCTCCCCTTTCAAGGAGCATTCCTTTAAGAAAAAAATAATAAGAGTTAGATTTATGACTTAACCTATGTCACTTCCTATGTGTCTCATAGAACGTTTGTAGACATTGATTTACTCAAACTAATGGATTCTTTAGTAAGAAAGCCTTTATGGAGAGATGTTTGTTTAATCCAAGCTGTGGTTAGAAAAGTTAGGTCAAATGCAGTGGACGTGCAGAGATAAGTGAGCCTCTTTTAGGTAAGTGAAGCTTAAAGCGGGATTGAAATTGAAGTGTCAAATGACTATGTCAAAATGCTCCATATTTCATGATTGTTGACAAGACCCAAGTAAGATGTCTCTGTCTGTAATGAGTGAGAAGCTCTGCTAGACAAGTTCACATTAAGCCAAGGAGTCCTGCAAGGGTATTCTCAAATGTCAATGTCTAATGCTCCCTAGGGACAAAATAGCTTGGATAATTTTGGTGTGGTTGCCTGAATGTCGAAAAGTAGATAGATACGAAACCAAGGAGCACAAGCGGTAACTGCCCTTGGCAAGCCTTTGGTTCCTCACGTGTAGGAACTAGCCAGAAGGTTACGAAGGGTCTGAGTTATCAGCAGGACAGTATGCCAGCCTCATTTCTGAAATCACAGGTAAGAGGGGTAATTAAAAGTTCTGTAAATTAGAATAAAACTGTATGCCTGGAATGAAAATTGTCAGACAGAGCTGTTGAGACGGGGGGGTGATGAGAGTTGGAGGAACTGGGAATACCTGCCTGGTAGGGAAGCTTGTTTGCCTGTGGAGGATTTAATTACAGTGACTATGAGAGGAAATGGCAGAAACACCAAGGGGAGCCAGACTGTGGCTTAATCTTAAGAGGTTTTATTGACAATGGTTATGTATCTTAGAGAAACTATTGAAATGCACCTTTGTTTAATACTCACAATAAAGAGAACTATCAAGTTTTTCTTGAGGGTTATTATTTGGGGACTATTTATACTGCATTTACTGAGGTAGACCCTTCCTGGCAGTTTAATCCTCTGTGATTTGAGATAGAAATAGTCAGGCATGTTTGTCAAATGGGTATGTGTGTAAGATGCTTTCTTTCTTGATTCTTTTTTAATTGGTCAAGGTTCTTAATGTTTTTTTGGGTTCTTAACATTTTGTGGATTCAGTGAATCCAAGCATTATTTCGAATTTGAAGTAGAAAAGTAGTTCTCTTCCTCTGTCTGCAAAATATATAGAAATATAAATCAGTTTCACCAGAACTTGAATATAAAGTTTGCTACATAATTGTGATAAGTACATCTCTTTTGAACCATTAGTACAATGTATATAAGAATGTTATAAAACATGTTACTTCTTCTTAGGTATATTTACTGAGAGTATGTCATAATTTCCGTTTCATGATTAAGGTTTTGATGAATAGCCCAGGAACTGGCATTCCAGAATGGCCTCATTAAGTTCTAAGGAAGTCTTTTCAATCAGTGGTTTTTTTTATTTTTTATTTTTATGGTCATTATTGCTGATTTGCTCTAGACCCTGAAATCCTGTTAGAAATGTTCATCGATTACAGGAACACTGAACTAAAACAATTTTTACACACCTCTATTTTTTGTCTTCTGTGATACTGGGGATTAAACCCAGAGGTATTATACCTCTGACCTGCAGCTGCAGTCCTTTTTTAAAATATTTTAAAATTTGGAATAGGGTAACACTAGGCTGCTGAGAGTCTTTCTCAACTAGTCTTGAAGCTGAAATCCTCCTGTCTCAGCCTCTCAAGTACTGGGCTTATTACAGACCTATGCCATCGACCTGGCTACCCCTAATTTTTTTTTTTTTTTTGGTGTGTGTGTGTGTGTGTGGTACTGGGGTTCCTGGAAGCCCTTCTACCTCCGGGCTACACTCCCAGACCTATTTTTACATTTTTATTTTGGAAACAGGGTCTCCTAAGCCAGCGCACGCGGCTGGCTTTGAACCTGCGCGATCCTCCTGTCTCTGCCTCCCAAGCGCGGGGATTACAAGTGTGTGCCACCACGCCCGGCTACCTCTAATTTTTAATAACAGAATTATCTTAAATCTAGTATTTCACATTCTGTTTCAAAATCTTAAGAAAGTTTTACTTGTGTTAGTGAGTATTCTTTCATTTTTCATTCTTTTACTTTCTGTGTTATTTAATTTTGATTTTTAAAATATCCTATTTGTCTTCTTATTTAATCTTAAATGCATTCACCTTTTTTCTTCTTTCTCTTCTCTTCCTCTCTTCTTCCTTCATATATTATCACTTAGGAACTACTCTCTCCAGAAGTCTTGATAAATTAATAAGCTATCAAATTTGTAAATAAATGTACAAGGCAGAGAATCCCAAATGTTAAAAATGATATGCAAAAAGACTCACTTGGTGCCCTAATCATCCTAGTCCCCTTGTCAGAAATTACCACCAAGCCGGGCCCGATGGTACCTGCTTGTAATCCCAGTACTTGAGAGGCTGAGACAGGAGGATGGCAGGTTCCAAGCCAGCCTCAGCAAATAGTGTAACTTTCATCAACATACATAGACCCTGTTTCAAAATAAAAATAAAATAAGACTAGGGATTTAGCTCAGAGGTGGAATGCCCCAGGGCTAATCCCAAGTGCCACACACACACAAAAAAAATGTTACTACTCTAAGTTACTACTGTAACAAGTTACAGAGAGATACAGACAGTCTATAGGTAGGTAGGTAGGTAGGTAGGTAGGTAGGTAGGTAGGTAGGTAGGTAGGTAGGTAAGTAGGCAGGCAGATAGATTAGATAGATAGATAGATAGATAGATAGATAGATAGATAGATAGATAGATAGATAGATGGATAGAGCAACATAGCAAATAACAAGAGAGGCACTAGGTTGAGAGGACCAATCAATGAAATAGAAAGAAGCCCAGACTATTGAAAGAATCACAGAAGAAAAGACACCCCAAACGTGGAAGACAACTTGAGTTTCTGCTGGGTCTGCAGGACTTGCATCTGATTACCAAAAGCAAAGAATAGAATTTCACTTCACCTAAGCCTGAATGTTCTGCTTCTTAGACGTTTCTTACTTTCCAATACTTTGTGTTCTGGTAATGAATTTATACTACCTCGGATATCTGGAACATGCCTCTCATTCTTGTCATAAGCCCTATTTTAATAGGTCACCAGAGGAAAAAGGAAGGAAAAATAAATAAAGCATTCCAGTTTATCAAGAAATAAAATAATACAGGCCTGTGGCACATGCCTGTAATATCAGTAGGTGGGAGGCTCAGATAGGATTGCAGGTTTAAGGCCAACACTCAGTTGTTTAACAAGATCTTATTTCAAAAGAAAAATTAAAAAGCATTGGGGGTATAGCTCACTGGTAGAGTACCCCAGTATTGATTTCCCATAGCCACATAGAAAGAAAGACAGGAGGAAAAGAAAGAAGGAAGGAAGGAAGATAGAAAGGAAGGAAGGAAGGAAGGAAGGAAGGAAGGAAGGAAGGAAGGAAGGCAGGCAGGCAGGCAAGGAGGGAGGGAGGAGGGAAGGGGACAAGTATAGCATGCAAAATAGTAGCTAGATATCAGAATGGACTAAATATTTTAAATATATTTCTATCAAGAATAGATTTAACACTTAATTTCCAGACCCCAAGATTATTTAAAATTGTATGGTTAATAAGAAGTAAGACGAAAGTAAAAGAATGAAATGAGAAGTTCGTTTTTGTAATGTACTTTTATCAATGCATTATGGCCTCACCTCCTAGTGTAGTTCAGAGTGATGGAGGCCCATGCACACTGCGCTCGGCGGGCTTCCTGTGCTCCCTCCTCACTCAGTCACCTTCCCCACACAGGATATTGAGGCCGGCATTGGTGCTCTCACACATGTACATAACATCAAGGAATGTGAATCCTTTGTTCCTTCTCCCTTCCCTCTCCTCCATCCTCCCCTGGACTGCCTCCCTCCCTCCACTGGGGTTTCTCCTCCATTATTTCAAGTCCCTCTTGTATCCTGATTACTGCCTAGCTAGGGAAGGCCTATGTAATAGCCACTAACATATATGGAATCAAAGAGGAAGAATATATGAATTAAAAGATAAAATAATTTCCTATGTCATTCTTATCAGACTCAGTGCTCTGAGCCACTTTCAAGTCACCAGGATCTTAAATGCCCACCACACTCTCAGTGCTGGGTTCTCTCATTCCTTGAAACAGTGTCTCTAATGAAATCAACAAGACAAATATCTGAGATGTGGCTTTCAGGCCCAGAGATTTTTTGTTGTTGTTGTTGTTGTTGTTGTTGTTGTTGTTGTTGTTGTTTTGGTTTTTTTGTAGTACTGGGGGTGGAATCCAGGATCTTTTCTACCTCTGGGCTATACTCCCAGATCTATTTTATACTTTATTTGGAAACAGGGTCTCATAAGTTGCTGAGAGCCTCACTAGGTAGCTGAGGCTGGCTTCAAACCTGTATGATGCTCCTGTCTCAACTTCCCAAGCGCTGGGATTACAAGAATGTGCCACTACACCCAGCAAGCCCAGAGTTTTGATAGTCTAATTTATACTTGAATATACCTGAAGTCACTCTCTGCTCTTTAAGGTCAGTATTTGTAATTATCCATGCCTTTACTTTGAATGCTAATTATCCTATTATCCCATATATATCCCAAGAGTGTGTGTGTGTGTGTGTGTGTGTGTGTGTGTGTGTGTGTGTGTATTAAAACAAAGTAGGAAGATAAATACAACCATTCTTTGCATTCATAAATCTATGCACAGGCAACATGGTGGTTTAAAAGAAAATATGTGCCTTTACTTCAAGAAAACAATAATTTCTGACACCTAAAAAGTTTTAGCATATTATTTCTGTCTCATATTCTTTGATAAAAAAATTGAAGAATATTGGCAAAGGATTTTTTTTTGGGGGGTACAAGGGATTAAACCCAGGGGTGTTCTACCTCTGAGCTATACCCAAATCACTATTTTATTTTATTTTTTTTAATCGAA
This sequence comes from Muscardinus avellanarius, assembly GCF_963383645.1. NCBI lineage: Eukaryota > Metazoa > Chordata > Mammalia > Rodentia > Gliridae > Muscardinus > Muscardinus avellanarius. Next base: position 72,952,060 of record NC_137787.1, read on the forward strand.
ACAGTCTCACTAAATTGCTGAAGCTAGCCTCAAGCCTGTGAGTCTCCTGCATTAGCTTCCCAATACTGAAATGACAGGCATGCACCCTCACATCCAGCTGGTAAAGGGTTCTAATAATATGTAAAAGTGTCTTGAGAAAAAATTGTTTTATAAAACTCTGAATAAATGTAAACTATCATTTTTTTGTTTTTGCTATACACATATCCATATTTCTTGAGAGATATATTAGAGATTATAAACGTCGAGATTTTCATATTTAATTCTTTAAACTTAAAACCTGCAATCAATTAGGCTTTTCACTAGTACGGAATTTCTTTCTTTTTTTTTTTTTTTGTGGGTCTGGGTATGGAATCTAAGGTCATTCAACCTCCGCACTACACCCCCTGCCCTATTTTTTATTATTTATTTTGAAACAGGGTCTCACTAAGTTGCAGAGGGCCTAAGTAGTGAGTCTGTCTGAGAAACAGGATCCTCAGGTATCATCCTCCAGAATGCTGGGGTTACAAGCATGCGCCACCACGCCCTGCTAATTCATATGGAATTTGAGTGAGGGGCTTGGGTATGTTAGTAAAGCTGTGATAGATGAGTAAATATAACATACATATAAAATATATAACACAAAATAGCGCATGGCATATATAAAGTATAATAATGTGAAATAGTTATATAACTACCATGTACTATAAAATATGCATAATTACAAAATTTTGCTTTTTAGCTTTACTTGAAAAATAACATATTTAGTATGTATAAGGCTAGCATATGATCAGATATAAATCTAAACAATTCTTCCCAAAACCTTACTTGTATTTTACCTTCAAAAGTCTAGCATGACCAACTAGTCAATCATAATATACCACTGAGGCCTAGATCAGGTGTAAAGTTTTGAATCAAGATCCATAGAGCACTTCAAAGAAATAATAAGAAAAAAAGAGATGTTCTTAAGACGAGAACAAACTCATTTATAGAGAACTACCAGCTGCAGAAAGTGCAGAAAGACTTGAGGAGTATACACTGACCATCAGAACTATGCACTTCTGATGCAGCATTACCTAGAAACCTAAGGAGAAAGGGCATGAAAGTGCACCTTCAAGGCCAGAGCAAAGCCTTGCATTCAGACACACCGGCCAGTCTGGGCGGGGGGGGGGGGGGCTTCTCAGGTAGCAAGCCTGGAGGTCACTGCTAAGATTTTCTCAGGTACTGAAAGGACGAGGACCTGCCTTATGACTGACAGGCCTGAGACAGCAGTTTCAGAATTCAAATTCAGTCTTTACTGAGGATCTGCAGAGTCATTGAGCAAGGTCTGACTGTCATAACACTTTCTGTAACCAATGCCTTTCTCTTTAATTAGATTTGCTCACAAACCTCACCTGCAGACTCCAATGCACTTCCCTCCAACCCAGGAGGCAGGTCAGACTCCCCACCCTCTCCTCCTGGTGCTGCAGCAACCGGGTGTGCAGCCAACCCTGTCAGTTGTGCCTGACAAGAACCTGAAGATTAGTTTGGCCTTTTACTCTCAATACCGCCTGACTCCTGTCAAACATCTGTTTTATCAGCTGTCTCATGTCTCAGGTTTACTTAAGACAGAGACCTTGCGCTAAACCATTTTTTACAATAGATCTTGGACTGCCTTAAGTGCTTGGCTCCCACTTGCTCTTTATTCCTTTCCATCAATGACACATGTGTGCTTGCTGCAGGACTCTGGTTGGAATCCTGACATAAAGGGATAGGTTTTCCTGAATAGGGAAGGCCTTGACTTTTCATCTGTCTTTGAATCATCATTTCATTTGTGTACTAACCACTGACCTGAAACCACCCCAGCTACTGACATGCCAGAACTTGTTGGACACTTTTTCCAATGTGGCCCCTAGAGGCACTGCTCCGTAGGCTACTTGGTTTCTCTTGTCTGGATTAGTTTCTGCAGTCTAGTTAATTTTCCCTGTGTGGTGTAATGACTTAATGAATAAGCACTTTTCAGATCCAGTCAGTACCCAGCCCTCTATACCCATACACTATCAACCTCATATTTTAGGTTGTATCTATTCACATTAAGCATGAATGATTCTATTCACCAATGTGTCTATAGAACTTTTTTTTTTTTTTTTTGGTAGTACTGGAGTTCCTGGAAGCCCTTCTACCTCTGGGCTATGCTCCCAGACCTATTTTATATTTTTATTTGGAAACAGGGTCTCCTAAGCCAGCGCGTTCGGCTGGCTTCGAACCTGCGCGATCCTCCTGTCTCTGCCTCCCAAGCGCGGGGATTACAAGCTTGCGCCACCACGCCTGGCCTCTATAGAACTTTTTATAAATAGGTTCAGTAGGGGGATGGGGGCCAGGGACTCTGATCACTTCTTGAGTGAGGCCAAGTTACACGGACAAACTTTAAAGAGGTTCTCCCAATAATCAGACCTCACACGGAACCACGACCAGGCCTGGGTACTCTAGGTGCTAGTCTCAGCTTCCAGAAGATGTAGAAAAAATTTAGGGAAGATGTTCATCTGATGCCTGGGCCCCATGTGCATTCATTGGTGACATTTCCCAGTGGTTTACAATAGCTCAAAATAGTACTATCAGTGCAGTTAGTAGTAGGTAGAAGAAAAGATGGTCCCCCATGTGATAAGGCAAAAGAGAGAGCTGGGGTATCTTATAATGAAGATACTTAAGATAATATTAAGGTTTTTCAGAAGATAGTGACAAGCTTTTAAGGATCCATGGTGGCAATACTCAGAAATTGAGAGAGACATGAGTTGTGAGGTGATCCTGATCAGTAACTTTAAGCATGATTCATAGCCTTCAAGACAGAGAGTGGGATGAGTGCCCTGAGAAGGAAAGTTGGATCTAAGAACATTATAGGGCAAACACACAAAGGAGGTTTTGAGAAGAGGTTTTGAAAGCAGGTATCAAGACAAAAATCAATTTTAAAAATCTGGAGCATAGAGACCAATGTTGTCTGAGACTCCCAGAGTCAATGGGCTTTGGTATTTCAGAAGGGCTAGGATAGCAGCAGGTGTGGAGGTTGTGAGGAAAGCTACTGCTGCATAGATTAAATTTGTACCCAAATATTAAGACAGCTCTGGCTCTGTCAGAATGGGAACCTTGTAGGGGGGGCTTGTGGACTAAGATTTAGGAATTAGGGTAGTTCTGACTTAGATTCCAGAAAGAGATATTCTTCCAATAGAAAAGTTATGTCATGACAGAGTTTAATAGAGGTCTGGTAGAATCAAGTTGACATTGACATCTCAAGACAGAGATGGTAATTAAGATGCATTACCACCTTACTTTTAATATTTTTGTATTTATTATCAGAATATTACTAGTAACCTTTAATGTTCGAATTTTTAAGGAACTTATAAAAATATTCTATTTCATATCAAGAATGAAATAGAGCTGGTCTGGTTTTACAACTACTTTAAAAAGCCAATGCAAGCTGGCCGTGGTGGGTGGATGCTTGTAATCCCAGCATTCCGGAGGCTGAGACAGGATGCTCACGATTTGCAGACAGCCTCTGCTACTTAATGAGGCTCTTTGAAACTCAGTGAGACCCTGTTTAAAAATAAAGCATAAATAAATGGGGCTGAGTGTATAGCTCGGAGGTAGAATGTCCCTGGTTCCATCCCCAGTACTGCAAAAAGAAAATAAAAAGTCAATGCAAGGCAAGTGTTATTCTTCTTTTATGGATTTAGTCTCAGCAATGATAAAAATTGACTCCTAACCAGACAGATATTAGGGAAAAGGAAAAATTAGGGCTCATTTTCTTTTCCTTTCTTTTTTGAGCATTTGCCCCATGTGTTCCATTGGCATTGACTCAGTTCCAGGGTTTCCTTTAGGTTTCTTGTTCCCTGCAAAGAACTAGGTCAGATTAGGAAGCATTCAGCATAAAGTTGCAGAGGTCAAGGGCCTCCTGACTGAGTCAGAAAGACTCCATCAGCAAGTTCTGGAGAACCCTGATTAAATGAAAACCAGCAAGGCAAACGTGTTCTTTGCAAAATGTCAAACTAGAGCACTGATCATCTTTATGTATAGGGCTGCACTCCTCTGCCTAAGAATTTTGACAGACAAATCTCTTAGTAGTCAGCAAGGAGAGATCATTAAGACTTCACTCAAGAGGCTGCACACAGAGGGAAAAGGGCTTTTGCACACAAGGCCTAAGAGCACATTTGCATTATGTGGACACATGCATTACAGTCAGCCCTCTGTGTCCATGTTTATTGCACGTGCATATTAAATTAGCTGCAAATAAAACATGTTTGAAAAATATGAATTTTTACCAAACAGACATTTTTCTTGTCATTATTTCCTTAACAACATAATAACAACATAAACAATATAGTAAAAACAACTACTTAATAGAATTTACATTGTATTAGTATTCTAGAGATTAGTAATTAATAATCTAGACATGATTTAAAGTAAAAGTGGAATGTGCAGAGGTTTTGTGCAAATATTAGGCCATTTTATACAAGAAACTTAAGTACCTATGGATTTTAGCATCCACTGAGGGACCTGGAATCAATCTGCAGTGGATTCCAAGGAATGACTACATTATACAAATACACACTCGGCATCATCAGCATCTGTTCCCATTCTGACAGAGCCAGAGCTGTCTTAATGGCAACGGCTTGGCTGTTAGATTTTAAGATTAGAATTTTTAAAAAGGAATTCATCAACTGAGAGTAGAAACAAATACCTGTAATCTCAGTACCTGGGAGGCTGAGACAGGAGGATCACAGATCCAAGAACAGTGCATAGTAACTTAACAAGAACTTATTTCAAAAATAAAGAATAAAATAGGTCTTGGATGTAGCTCAGTGACTGAACCTCTTTCTATGTTCAATTCCTAGTACCACCACACACACACATACACACACACACAACACACACAAAAATGAAACTTATCATAGAAGAATTCTATTTTATCATAGCAAAAATTAAATAAATTTTTTTTCTTTTTACAACAATTTTTAAATACCAAGCTATATCATCCTGTTATTGTCCTCTACCTTACAGCAGGAGAATACAGTTAAGATAAATAGAGCAAAATATTTTAGATTAGGTAGTAAAGTTTCAGAGTATGTTTATGATTTGCTTTGAATATTATATTTTTCTCTTTGGTATTGTAGTTTCTATCTATCATTAATATTGTTTTTTCTTGAATGCAGTTTGTGATTTTAAATTTAAATTTTAAGTGCCTAATTTTTAAACTTTATGTTCTAAAGTACCTGAGCATCTTTTCTTCATGAGGGGCCTTGTTGAATATATGTAGCTCAAATGTTCATGTTTTATGTATCACATGAACGTGAACAGAACTTTGACACATTTCTTCAAGTATTTCAGAGATGCTTGAAATACTCTCACTTTTAATCTGTTCTTGTCACTATATCTCATTTTCTCCTTCCTGCTCCAGAAATCTTACCTTGTTTTGTGTTAGTCACAAGGCTATTCTGACCTATAAGCATGAATAGGGTCCTTTCCGAATCTATGAGCAGCTCCCCTTAAAGCTTAAAAGCCGTCACCTACCGTTCTATGTCTTCATTCTACTGGAGGCAGAGAAAGCCAGTTCGTACTGACCAAGATGACAACCTAATTTTCCCAGGATGCTCAGAGCCTCCATTTCCTTTCCAGATGCCCTGGATAGAATTAAAGAAAACATAAGTCACCTAAAGTATTTGCCTTTGACTTATTCTATCCAATATCAGTCAAGTATACAAATAGTGTAGGAATACTTATTCTCCAAACTTTGGTGGCCCAAATAAAGATCATATTCTCCAAAATAGTATATTCTTCCTGTTAGAAACGTTCAAGGTATTTTTCTTCTATAAAAGAATATTTATATACATATCTATATATACATAGATATGTATATATTATATGTGTGTGTGTGTGTGTGTGTGTGTGTGTGTGTGTGTGTGTTTGGTCTTTGATATTTTATCATTATACAACATAGTGAGATCCAAAGTGATACATTCATGTATGAACATAACTTTTTAAACAACATTTAATTGCCAATTACTGTGAGGAACCACAATAAAGATAATTAAGACACATCTCAGTAATGGAACTCCTCCAGAGTCTTATAGATTGGCCCTCGCCCTGCGCTACTTCTGTCTAGGAAGCTCCAATGTTTCCTTCTATGATTCTTTAAAAAAACTTTGAGGGTACTTCTTGATGCTCCTTACTCTTCTCAGACGGACCAATACATTCCCACACCTACTACTCGTTCTGTGACTTTGGTTACTTCAGAAATACAGTAATTCTTGTTATTGGAAAACATCACAGCATTTATGATGAGTGAGCTGTTTAAATGCCCCGTAGCCACAAATGGATCATTTACCTTCTGGGTAACTTCCAATTGGCATTATCATTCTCAATCTAAAGTCTCTCACCTTTACTAAATAAAAGCAAGTCACCTTGAGTCATTTATTATACAAAATACTCTTCTTTCAAACCCTCTATTTTAATCCAAATAATCCTGTTGGGCATCTCAAAGGTACAGGTATAAAAATCATTGTTTTCAGATGTTTTGAGTTCATGTGTAATGGATAAAAAGTTTAGAGTTCTTAGAATAACAGATGTAAAAGTTACTTATTTTTCATTAACAAATGAATTTGGGCATTTCATCCTACTTAATAAACTCTTTGCATTCAAGGTTTTCTTTTTCCAGTCAGCATTTTTAGTCAGTGTTGGGGTCTTTTTCCTTGCTGCCTTTCCCGTGGAAAATTGGTCTTTTGTCTTCACCTTTTGCAGGGGCTGCCATCATCTAACAGGCTAAGTTTTCACTAGTCCCTTTAGAATATTTTTGTTAGTTATTATTTGTTATCAACATCAGTTCTGACAGATATTACCCAGGATGTCCATTCTTCCATGCTGAAGTCACTGATCCACATGATCTTCTTCCTGGCTATGAGGCCCTTGAGGTCCACTGCCCTTGCCTCAGCTGATGCAAACCCTTCTCAAGGAGGGTGCTACAGGCTATAAAAGGGTTGCTTGATGCTCTCTCAAGCCTTTCCTATCCAGACACTTCACATTCATTTCTTTCTATTCTGTACTTTACTTATTATTTCTAAGATTTACCATCTTTCAGGGATAGAGGCATATAGGCTGGGTTGGATTTTTTGGTCCTCAAAGTAACCCATTATCTTTTAGATTCCCCTAAATGGTAGGCTAGGATACAAAATACTATAAGGAACAGAGGTATTGAGGAATGTTGGCACATGACTATAATACCAGCACTTGGGAGGGAGGCTGAAACAGAAGGATTGCAGGTTTCAGGGCAGCTTCTGCAACTTCATGAGACCCTGCACCCTGTTTCAAAAAAAAAATAAAAATATCTTTAGGCTCAGTTTCCAATACAAAAAAAATAGGGTTAGCGATTCTTTCCAAAGATTCCCATCAACATTCAGATCTGTTGCTTTTATCTGTGACTCCTTTACTTTAGAATCACTCTTTCCAGTCCATATTTTACTTGTTAATTTAAAAGAAGTTGCTAAGAAAAATTGCTTCTGACTAAAAATATTTTTTTCTGAGTACAGCGTATGATATATATCTTATCTGTTGAGCCCTAGAGAGCACTGTCTTTTGATATTAAAAGCCATAGTTTTGAATTTTAAAATCAAAGTATTCTTTAATTATATATGCCATGACTTTGAAAAGTCCATTTTGAAGTGTTAAATGCTCACTTTTGGCTTAATCTGCCCCCAAGGCAAAGAGAACCACATGTCTGGCTTTCCCAGGGAGCAGGACTTTCCTGGTTAAAGAGGGATCACACTGGGAGAAAATCATTGTTCTTTGTTTCAAAATACATCCCATCACAGATGAGTGGAAGCATCCCAATAACAAAAAAAAAAAAATGAGAAAGGACAATATACTGCCCTAATGTTTTCTGATAAGCAATGATTATCATTGTCCTAATGTTTTATTTAATCCACATCTCTGACCACTATTATTTCTCATGTGAAAACACACTTAGTCATAAAAATATTTAAAGGCCATAACATAAAAATAGAGGACAGTCCTTTAAATTATTAAACTTTCTTTCTGGATAATACAAGAAATAAGAAAAATGAACCATTATGTCTCCTATTTGTCACATTTCTTCATGTCTTCAGAGGGGAGGAAATTATATTAGGGTATCACAGAACCTTGAAGGATTCTCAACTCAAAAATGCTGCCATATTATTATATAATATAGAGTGTTGTAACCAAGGCTTTCTAAAATCTACATTTCAAGAATGGAGTGAACTTAGGAGTAATTAAATAAATAAACCCTTAATAAATATTTGTATTCAAATACAAACACTACCCCTTAGCTAAATTTCTGAGCTTCAGTTTACTTATTTTATAACTGGGAAGGTCAGTAACAATAATACTGAGTACTTTAATTGAGATAAAGTAGAAAAAACTGGCATGTGGTGGGTCTTTATATAATATTAATTTATACCCATTTCACTCTAGATGGAAAAAGTAAAGAGGAAATACTTATGACATTTTACATAATAACTGTTTCTTCTTTCTTGTTCTCTGAAATTCTGTTTCTTAAAAGAATTTAAGAAAACATGTGTTTAGATCTCTGGGTCAAATGTCCTTCTTTTTAGGTAAGCAGGAATTGCTGCTGATATTTAACAAAATAATATGGCTAGAAGAACTAAAAAGATTTATGGGTTAGCTTAGAATAAGTTCTACCATGATAGAAAAAGACATCACAATCTTAGAGGCTCACAGTCACAATAGATTACTTCTGCTTTTACTATAGTTGAGTATACCTGAGTCTGTTTCAGCTCTGCTCTGTGTTCTCTTTATTATGGGAAAAGACTGAAGGAGCATCTCCATTTGGAGAAATTCTGATTTCTTGGCTGAGAGAAAAAATATAGAAGGCTGAACCACACGATGCCTCTTAAACCTTTTCCAAGAAAGTGGTACATATTCCATTCATTGCCCAAGTCAAATGTTGTGGACAAGCCTGATGCCTATGAGTTGGGTAGTAGAACTTTGCAATAGAGAAGGGTAATGTATCTTTTGAAGAACAACAATCTTGCAGAGTGGGCAAAAGAGAAGCACAAGAGGATGCAGTGAATGACCACCTGCTAACTACACAGTTTCAGTTCATTTGCTTCTATACAGAAAGGATTGGCAACCCAGTTGGCAAATCAGTTTTGCAGAAAGACACTGTGGGCTGGTGAAAGTGCCAAGTCATGGTCATTTCCTAAGTCAATTCCTGCTCCTGGTCAGGTCCTGTATCCTCAGATCTCTAATACCACCGTGTCATTATATACCAGCGCTGAAAACAATGGATCTCCACTGTTGCTAAATCAACCAAAATTTTAAGACAAGTTTCAAATATAGAATTTTATATAAGATCTTTATATTTTCCATTGTCATCAATGCATTCAAGTATTTTAAAACACATTGTGAGACAAACAGAGCATGGTTTAGGGAAAACTAAGGCTCATTGGCCACAGTTTCTGAATAATGATGGTGGTATAGATCTCTGCTCTTTTTTGAATTTACAGCTTCTAAAAAATAATATTTGTATACAGACATAATGAAAGTACCAGAAACTTGCCAGGTGTAGTGGCACATACCTGTCATCCCAGTACTTGAGAGGCTCAATCAGAAGGATTATGGGTTTAAGGCCAGCCCTGGCAACTTAGCGAGGTGCATGGCAACCTAGCAAGACCCTATTTTAAGACAATAAATAAATAAATAAATAAATAAATAAATAAATAAATAAATAGGACTCGGTAGTGTAGCTCAGAGATAGAATACCACAAGTTCACTCCCCATTCTTAAAAATAAAGATGCCAGAAACTTTTACAGAGTTCTTTCCCATATTTTATTATATTTTAAGCCCCATAGTAATCATTCAAGGTGCATATAACCATTATGATTTTCCTGTTACAAAGGAGGATATTGAAGTTCAAAGAAGCATATCAGCTCACTGAGGTTAATATACCTTTCAATTGAAAATATGAACATCAGATTTCCATTTTCTTTTCACTGTACCGTGCATCAAATTCAGTTCTACCTAGTGTATCAGCAACATGTAACTTCAAAAGCATTCACTCTTTATCTTTAACTAATAACGGAATAAATGCAAAATACTTCCTAGCCACAAGACCACATTAATTCTAAAGAAATACATTCTTTGAAGAAAGATGTAAAAGGCATAGAATATCTGCATATAAAGATTCTTGCTTAACTTTCGGATTTCTTTTTTCTTTATAGAACCTTTTGGTTTCAAAAGTACTGGTTCATTGATGGTGTTCCATGCCACGGCCTGGATCAGAGGCTGTCACATCATCAGTCCACTGTCCCTTTAACTTTTAATACCAGCTCAGGAAAATATCTTCCTACAGAAAGGGGAAAAGAAAACCTCCGTTCTCTTCATACATGCTTGATCTCAATGGCCCTGGGATCTGTCGTCTCTATTGCATCCTGCCCTGACACGACTATGGGGGCACTGATGCCCCTGTGGCTGCAGAGGAGAATGGGGATGGGGAGTCAGCCTCTTCAGCATCTTTCTAGTGTGTGCAGCTGCTTAGCATGGGCTTACTCTGCCATTTAGCAGGAAATTCAAGTACCTTAAATCTGCAAATTGTATATTTTCAAAATTAAAAATAATACTGATGATGTAGTGCAGTGGTAGAGAGTTTGCCTAGTATGTGCAAGGATCTAGGTTTGATCCTAAATAAATAAATAAGCAAATAAATTATTAACATAGCATAATAGACATCCCTATACTTACCACTCAGCTTTACCACATTAAACTTCTGTCAATAGTATTTCTTATTTGTTTGTCATTGCAATACAGAGACTTGAACCCAGGGGTTCTTTACCATTAAGCTACCTCTCCAGCCCCTTTAATTGTTTTTGAGACAGAGTATCTCAAAGTTGTCCAGGCTGGCCTCAAACATTTGATCCTTCTGCTTCAGCCTCCCGAATTGCTGTGATTACAGCCCTGCATCAGTACGCCTGGCTATTTCAGTATAAAAAATAAAAAATAAAACAACATCGACAGAAAAATCTCTCTCAAAGTTTATAACCTTCAAAGAAGCAATCTGCTATTCTGAGTTTGGTATAGACCATGTCGTTATTTATTTATGTACTTTAGTTCATAGCATACATCTAAAAAAATAATAAGGCATTGCTTTGCATGTTTTATAGTATTTTATAAAAATATTTCTACCTTCTGCACAGTATACATTTTATCCAATAATCTGTTTATCCATATTGATACATATAGCATAAGTTTATCTATTTTAATTACTGTATGGTTAGCAGGAAAAAAATGCCAAGATCTTTTACTCAATTTTCTGCTTCTGGTTAGGTTTTCCTCTCCCTTCCTCTCCTTTCTTTTCCTTTCCTATCCATCTGTTCATTATTTCGGAGTTACAGAAGCAGTTCTCTGTGCACACTTGCAATGATTTTCAAGAGTATATAAATTAGAACTAGGATTGCTATATTATAAATACATACGCCTTCAACTTTATCAGATATCCCCAAAATACTCTCAAAAGAAGTTTCAAAGATTTATCTTTTTTTTTTTTTTTGCAACAGTGTATGGAATTACACAGTGCTTCAGTATCAACAGTTTTTTTTATATTATCAGATGTTTGATTTTTTCTTTTAAATCACAGCTGCACAATTACATCTCATTAGTGAATATGAATATGCTTTCATGTTTATTTCTACTTAGGTTTTTCCTCCTTTGGAGATTTTTATCCATAGCATTGCCCAGTTTGAAAATCATCTCTTTTACTTATTTCCAGGAGCTCTTTATATATATAAATACAATACACTAATCATTTAAAAGTTAGTATAGAGTACAGTCTTCTCAGGACTTATTTTTCTACATTGTTTATAGTGGCAACTGATTTTTTTTTTCTGAGATCAAAGTTTCTAATACTAATGCTATTTGGGTTTGTCAATTGTTTTTCTTGCATTGGGAATCTTAAGAAATATTTTTTGCTCTGAAACAATAAAGATTTTTCTCTTAGACTTTATAATAAATTTTGATCTTCAACTTAGGCCAATAGTTCACTACAATTTAATTTTGTGTACAGAGTAAAGACAGATCTAGTTGCTGCTTAGCTGTCTTCCTTTTTTTCTTCTTTCTTCTCTTCCTGGTTTTGATGACCAGTTTTTCCAAAACCTGTCTGTCTGTCTGTCTGTCTGTCTGTCTGTATGTATGTATGTATGTATGTATTTATTTTTATGAAACTGGGGACTGAACTCAGGGGAATTCTACCTTCAACCCAAACCCTAGCCCTTTTTGTTGACCCTGTGATCCTTCTGTCTCAATCTCCCAAATTCTGAGATTATAGGAATTTGCCACCACACCTGGCTTCCAACATCTTTAATTTTGCTCAGGACTTTTATATCTGTGTTTCTTCGTGACACTAGAGCATGCTTTCCTTTCTACTACTCTCTTGTTCATATTTTCCTATGAAGTTTATACTAAACTATTTCAATGAACTAGAAACTTTTACTTCTTATCTCTGACATATTTTATATAAGATTCTTATAAATTGCCTGGGAAGCCATATGGACATTACTGGCAGATTTTGGAAAGAGGATATTTGAAGAGAAATAAACAGTTTTTAACCTATTGATTCAGTTGTTTCAATTGGCATTAACTATTCAGCTTTTGTAATTTCTTTTTATTACTCATATTTAAATGTGAATGTATAAATGTATTAATTGCATTTGTGAATGATCTATCAAGCCACTCTGCATTATTTTTTAACCATTTTTAATAGGATTTGTGCCTTATCTGGAGTGGTAGAGCTGGATCATATGGAGGATCCATTCCCAGTTTTCTAAGGGATCTCCACAGTGATCTCCATAGTGGCTGACCTAGTTTGCACTCCCACCAACAGTGTAAAAGAGTTCCTCTTTCCCCACATCCTCACCAGCATTTGTTGTTATTTGACTTCTATTCTGTTTCATTGGTCTGTATGACTGTTGTGCCAATATCATACTGTTGATACTATTATTGTTTTGTAGAATAATTTGAAGTCAAGGATTGTGATGGTTCCTGCATGGTTCTTATTGCTGAGTATTGCTTTGAGTATTCTGGGTATTTTTTTTTTCTCCATATAAAATTCATGACTTATTTTTCTAGGTCTATGAAGAATGTCATTACTATTTTGATAGTAATTGCATTGAATTTGTAGATCACTTTTGGCAGAATGGCCATTTTGATGATATTTATTCTGCCTTTCTATGCGCAAGAGAGATCTTTTCATCTTCCAAGGTCTTCTTCAATTTATTTCTTTAATGTCTTATAGTTTTCATTGTAGAGGTCTTTTACATCTTTGGTTAGGTTTCTTCCTAGGTATTTTATTGGTTTTGTGGTTATTGTGAATGGAATTGTTTTCTTTATTTTTTTCATAGTGGATTCATTGTTAGTATAAAGAAAAGCAACTGATTTCTTTAGATTGATTTTGTGTCCTGTACCTTGGCTGAATTGGTTAATCAGCTACAGTAGTCTAGATCAAGATTTATGTCATAAGAAAACAAAGATGATTTTAATATCTCTTTTACTATTTGAATTCCTTTGATATACTTCTTTTGTCTTATTGCTGTGGCAAGAGTCTCAAGGACTATATTGAAAAGGAGTGGTGATAGTGGGCATCCTTTTTTTGTTCCTGAATTTAGAGGGAGTTCTTGCAGTTTTTTCCCTATTCAATATGATTTTGGCTTTGAGTTTGTTGTATATTGCCTTAATGATGTTGAAATAATTTCCTTCTATTCCTGTTTTCTGGAGTGTTTTTAATATAATTGGGTGTTGAATTTTATCAAAAATTTTTCAGCATCTATTGATGTGATCATGTGGTTTTTGTTCTCAGTTCTATTTGTGTGGTAAATAACATGTATTGATTTGTGTATGTTGAACCAGCCTTGCTTTTCTGGAATAAAACCAACTTGGTCATGGTGTACAATTCTCTTGATATGATTTTGAATGCATATAGCTAGTATTTTGTTTAGAATTTTTACATCTATGTTCTACAAGAGCATTGGTCTATAATTTTCTTTTCTTGAGCTATCTTTATTTGGTTTGGGTATTAATGTGAAACTGACCTCATAGAAGGAGTATGAGAGAATTCCATCTTTTAATTTCCCAGAAGAAATTGTGAAGTATTGGGATTGGTTCTTCACTGAAGTTTTGTAAAATTCAGCTAGAAACCTGTCCAGGGATTAGGCTTTCCTTTGATGGCATAATTTTTATCACTGTTTCTATTTCTTTGCTTGCTATTGCTTGTTTTAGGCTTGCTATGTCCTCTTGGTTCAGTTTAGGTAGTTTATATGTGCTTAGAAATGTATTGATTTCTTCCATGTTTCCAGTTTATTGGAATATAAATTTCAAAATAGTTTCTGATGATCCATTGAATGTCCTCACTGTGTGATGATGTCTCCTTTTTCATTTCTGATTTGATAATATGAGTTGATTCTCTCTTTCTTTTGTTTAGGTTGGCCAAGGGGTTTGCCAATCTTATTTATAAGGGTTTGTCAATCTTCTTTTCAGAGAACCAGCTTTTGGTTTTGTTGATTCTTTGAATTGTTTTTTTATTCTCTTTTTTATTTCTTCTCTGATTTTAATTTTTCCATGCCTTCTGCTGGTTTTAGGATTAGACTGTTGCAGTTTTTCTCTGTCCTTGAAATGTGACATTAGGTTGTTTACTTGATGACTCTGTTCTTCTTATGTGGGTACTCAATGCTATAAACTTTCCTCTTAACACTCACTTCAAAGTATCCCATAGATTTTGGTAAATTGTGTCTCTATTTTTATTTAATTCCAGAAATTACTTTATTTCTCCCTTTATTTCTGATCTTACCCACTCATCTTTCAATAGTATTTCATTTAATATCCATGCATTTAAATAGTTTCTTTTGGTCTTCCTATTGTTGATTTCTACTTTCATTCCACTGTGATCTGAAAAGATGCATAAAATTATATTATACCTTTTGAATTTGCTGGTGCTTGCTTTATGGTCCAGGATGTGATTTATTTTGGAGAACATTCCATGGGCTGCTGAGAAGAATGTGTATTCTGCTGATCCTGGTTGAAATATTCTGTATATGTCTATTAGGTCCATTTGGCTTATAGTTTTCTTTAGTTTTGAAAAGTCTTTACTCATCTTTTGCCCTGAAGATTGATCTAGTGGCTTGAGTGGTGTGTTAAAATATCCCAATATTATCCTATTTGGGTCTATTTGAGATCTGATTGCCTGAAGGGTTTGTTTTACAAATATGAGTACACCCACATGTGGGGCATAAACATTTACTATCATTATATCTTCTTTGTGAATTGTTCCTTTTAATAAAAGGAAGTTCCCCGATTTCTCTTTTCTGATATGTTTTAGTGTAAAGTCCATTTTGTTGGATATCAGTGTTGCTACCTGCTCATTTTTGGTCTCCATTAGCATGAGATATCTTTCTTCATCCTTTCACTTTCAATCTATGAATGTCTGGCTGTCAGTTGAGTTTCTTGCAAGCAGCATATATTTGGATTATGGTTTTTAATCTACACTGCCAGTTTATGTCTTTTAATTGGTGAGTTAAGTCCTTTAACGTTCAAGGTTATTATTGGAATATGATTTTTGTTTCCTGTCATTTTGTATTCTATATTCTTTTTGATATAATGTCTTTTCTTCTTTGCTTAGTTGCCCTGCTGATCAATTTCATCTCTTCTCTGGTTCTGAAATTTGCTTCTTTTTTCTTCTTTATGGTTTATTTCTTTAAGCATTTTCTCTAGTGTTAGCTTTGTATTAATTAATTTCCTGAGATTCTGTTTATCTTAAAAATCTTTTGGGCCAGGCATGGTGGTGCACACTTGTAATCTCTGTGCTTGGGAGGCAGAGACAGGAGGATAGCGCAGGTTCGAAGCCAGCCTCACCGGCTTAAGAGATCTTGTTTCCAAATAAAAAATATAAAAATAGGTCTGGGAGTATAGACTGGAGGTAGGAGGGTTTCCAGTAACCCCAGTACCACAAAAACAACAATAACAAAAAAAAAAAAAACCTTTGTTTCTCCATCAATTTTGAGTAATAATCTTGCTGGATATAGAAGTTTGGGTTGAAATTTGTTTTCTTCCAGGGTCTGGATTCCATCATACCAGTCACTTCTGACATTCATGATTTGGATTGTAAAGTCTGGGGTGATTTTTAAATTTTTGCCGCTGTATGTCACCCATTCTTTTGTTCTCACCGCTCTTAAGATTCTTTCCTTCCCTCTGTGTTGGTCATTTTGATTATTACATGCTCTGGGGAGATACTTCTTTGATCTTGTCTTAATGGTGTTCTGTATGTCTCCTGTACATGTATAACTAAGTCTTTCCATGTTTGAAATCATGTTTGGAAAATTCTCTGAAATTATTTCTCTGAAGAGATTACTAATATATTCTTTGCCTGTACCTCTATCTCCTCTTCAGTGCCTTTCATCTCTAAGTTAGGATGTTTCATACTGTCACATAGTTGTTGGATATTTAGGTTTTGTTGCTGTATGACTTCTGTATGCTGTTGACTATGCTTTCATTTTTGATTGAGCTGTCTTCTAACAGTGATATTCTATTTTCCATTTTATCTAATCTTCCAGAATTTCTTTCTATTGCTGACTTCGTTTCCCATTTATTGACTCATTTTATTTCAGACCTCTTTCTGATTCTTTCTTAATGTCTCCATTTCCTCTTTCATTATCTTTACACTTATTGTGAGGCATTTCATCAAATTGAAGATAAGGTTTCAGAAGTCTTCTTGTATTTCTTGTAGGTCAATATTCATGATTTCTCTTATTTCCTCACTGTTCCTAGTTCTAATATTTTCAGGGTACTCAGACTTATTTTTCTGATATTTTGGCATTTTTTTGTGCATGATCCTGTGGGTATTCTGTCTGAACCAATTTTAGTAGTAGAAATTTATAGGTGTCAGCAAGTTTGTGCATGGGTAAGCAGTGCTTTTTTCAATGGTAGGGACTGAATAAGAGAGGAGGATCTGGGGTGATGGGTACAGGAGTCAGGTAAAGTAGAGAATATGATTAAGTTTGTAAGGATTTAAGTATAATAAGGTAGTTCTGCTTGAGAATGAGAGAAGGTTAGTAAGATTCTGATAGTTTGTAGAGTATTTAGGTATGGAGATATGAAATATCTTGAATATAAAACAAAGAGATACAGTAAGAGAAAAAAAACAGTTTTGAGAGAAGAGTATAGATAGGCTAGAGTAAGGAAGTTTGTAAAGCAATGGGGGGAAGGAGCAAACAAACATGCATAAAGTAACAAAACAAATCACAAAAACTAACATTTTAATTTAAAGGAAAAAAATACCAAAAAAGGTATAAGAAAAAATAAAGAACAAAAAGAAAAAAAGAAAAAAATACAAAAGAACTAGTCACATTGTGAGAGGAAAAAGGAAAAAAAATCTCATAAAAAACAATAGTCATGGTAATTTACATATCTAGGGCCCTGGGACTGTATAATTTCTGTATGTCTGTTCACTGTGGTAGATTCTCGAGTATATTTCAATGTTTTTCATTATCTCAGTAACCTATTGTCAGCTTTTAGACCCACTCTATGAGTGTTTACAGTCCATGCTCTTCATCCCTGGCTCTGTACTCTCCACCCTAGGCTTTATGATCTCAGGCCTTATGTTCTGTGACTTCCCTCCCTGAGCCTGTGCCTCCCTACTCACATTTGCAGAGGGCTTCAGTGTAGTCTTGGAGCTACCCCTGTGGCCCTGTGTAGACATTGTGCCTTGAGTACTATGGGCCTTTCCTGTGTCTCTGGAGGTTCTAACTGGACTGCCTACAGAATGGGGTGCCAGGTCTTAGCCTGCTGGGATCTCTTGGCTGCTCTGGGCAGTCTTCCACCTCAGCCAAGTACTGAGTAACACAAGCAGTTGCCCTGATGTCCTGCAGGCCAGATCTTTGGAGGGCACAGTGCGCCACTGAGAGTATTGCCTCTAGTGAGCGCATGAGCTTTTGGATCTTTTTCTGTGTCCCTGAAGCGTGGTGCTTGTCACTTAAGATGTTGAAGCTCTGCACTTCAAGTTCTTAGATTATTTGTCAGAATTTCTTGGGGCTGCAGTATCAGAGCCAGCAATTCCAGTTCAGGTGGTGGCCCACGATGGCACCAGCTGCAACCCCAGGTCACTCACTTGCTCAGGCTTTTTGCTGTGGATTTCATGTTCAGAGTACTGGATGACGATATTATTTTTATTTTTAATAATTTTGTATGTGTACTAAAGTAGCAAATACTTAAGCTCCCAAAGTGTCTACAGAAACCTGGATTTTGCATGTGATTAAGTCTAAGTAAAATTTGAACTGACAGTATAAATTCATAATGTTTTTTATTTATTAAGAAATCTGTGCTTTTCCATTGAAAATCATATCCTAAGTCCTAAATATAAGACTGACAGTAACAGTGACAAGACCCCTCTCTGATATTTACATTATAGTTCCCAAATACAATTCCCTATGAAAATAAACCAGTGTTCCTTGGGAAAATAGCTGACGTCACTCAGGTTAGTTTGGGAAATGTATATTGAATCCCACAATGCCCTTTTAGAAAGGAAGAAAACTTAAAGCCACTAAGAACATGTGCAAAAGATACTAAAGCTAATGAAGAGACTTCCACTGACTACATATGGACTAATTTCAGTGTGAAAAAGAACAGTAAGCCATGTGCAGTGGCTCATGCTTGTAATCCCAGTACGTGGGAGGCTGAGACAGGATTGCAGGTTCAAAGACACCCTCAACAAGTGGTATGACTCTCATCAATCTAGCAAGACCCTGTTTCAAAATACAAATAAATAGGGCTGGGAATATAGCTCAGAGGTAGTATGTCCTAGCTCAATCTCCAGAATAGAAATTACAACAACAAAAGAATAGTAACCTCCATAGATTGAAACCCATGACATGTTGAAATATCAGTTTACAACAGTTTTTTAAAAAATCATTAAACACTGTTCAATGTAACTAACATGTTCTTTTAAAAACTGATAAATAAAGGAAAATAGTCAAACACTTATCTCATTTTGTATCATAAAGATAAAATCAGCAAAACCCACACTATGGAAAGTTTTTCAAAATAGATGACCCAATTTGGGGGAAAAAAAGGCCATGAAGACAGGAAAATAAAAGGAAGTCTGCACATAGGTCAAGTCTAGAGATTAAAATTTATAGGTTAAAACCCATAGATAAAAGAGAATATGTATAACTACTAAATGCAATGAGTAGACTTCTTTGTGTCCTAATTCAAATAACTTTTGAAAAATCAGAAAAATTTGTATATTAGCTGAATATTTAATTATATTAAAATATTGCTAATTAAAAACATAATAACATTGTGGTTTTGTGTTTGTCTTTTAGAAATACATATTGAAACTACATGTAGATGAAATAATGTGTTCCCTAGAACTCACTAAAAAATAATTTGCTACTTGTGAGATGTAAATAAGAGTACCAATGAAACGTTATTCATGATTTGATAATTATATAAGCTAAGTGCTGTGTATATGGAAATATTTGTGTCCTATTTTCTCTATTTGTGAATGTACTAGAAATTTATCATATGAAAAAAAAATTGGAATATGGCAATTAAACTTCAGAAAATATAGGATACCTTTTGGAGAAAGACTTTGTGAAAGTTGCATGGACAAATTCTGAATTTATTTCCTAGAATGCTGTGGTAATCCTATAATTAAGAATTTTGCTTATAATGCTCTTTCAAAAAAGAAAAACTTTCCTAAATAATATTCATTATAATATATAGACAAAGATTTTAATGTTTTTTTCTTTAAATTTCAGCATAATTTGAAAAAAAACATTTAGAATATTTTTCTAGCAATGTGATTTATTTTACACTGTATATTAAACTCACTACAATGGGAAGCTACAATCAAGGTGGGGCTAAAGTATAGAAGTGAATATTATCAATAAAAATGTCGTATTTTCAGTAATCAAGTTCAAAGTTGTAAATAAATCTTATGTTGCAAAAATAGTTGAAATAATCTTCTAATCTAAGTACAATTGAATCAAGAAAACCACTGTTACAGCTAAAATTAGTTTTATGAGTTTTCTTTTTCAAATTACAGAAATGCTCATCAGCAAGCTGTTGGCTAATGTGACCTTAGCATTTTAGAAGACATTCCAAAATAAAACACACTTTCAATGAGTCATGAAATAAACGCATTTTCAGGGACTTTGTCTGGCATTTAAGAACATAACCCTTCACTTTGATACAGTCCACTGCTGTATCTGTTTGGCTAAGTTTATTTTAATGCTATGTGATGTGCACAAGTACTGTGGGGTTAATTTTGCAGACAAGTCTAGGAAAATAATTATACTTCTCAGCTAGAAGTACATTACACAGGCTGATTTATTATGCTCCATTGTCCCTTATCTATTTCTTTGAAGTTGTTAATTTGCTCTAACTCATATTTCATGACCATAACTAGAGTTACCAGAAAACTTCATTCAAACTGGTGAAATATAACATTTTATCAGGAAAATATGGCAAGAACTTGGGTTTAAAATTCTGTGGATTCATCCTTGGTTATGATTGTAGCATTCATGGTTTTAGTCTCAGAACTAGGACACTGATGTGCTTGTATGGCTTTTTACTTTTTGTAAGTACTATGCATTAATTTTATACATTAATTAGCTACTGTGTGACATTTCAACATGTACATGTGATGAATCAATACAGAGTAATTTACATTTCACTCTCCTTTCCATTTATTTGTTTGGAGACTTTGAGCTCTCTTCTAGATCTTTATAAAGTAGATCAGGAGAAAACAACAAAGTAATCCAATAAAAATAGGCAGATGGCTGGCCCTAGTGTCACTCACGTGTAATCCCAGTACTTGGGAGGCTGAGACAGGAGAACTGAAGGCTTGGATCAGTCCTTAGCAACCTAGCAAGACCTTTAGTGACTTAGCAAGACCCTGTTTTAAAAATAAATAGGGCTGAGATGTAGCTCAAAGATAGAATGAGTCTGGGTTTAACCTCCAGCACAATAGACAGATGAATGGATAGATAGATAGATAGATAGATAGATAGATAGATAGATAGATAGATAGATAGATAGATAAAGACAGACAGGTGATAGATAGATCGATAGATAATAGAGCGCAAATGATATGAGTAGATGTTTCTACAATTTTTTTAAAGTTCTTCAATACCTTCTGGGTTACAAGATATCCTTCAAGAATATATTTTATTAATTATACTTATTATCTTAGGTCTTTGTAAGAAAGAAGCCTTTGATAATTTAGTGTTTCATAATTATTCACCTATTTAAGTTTCTATTTTTCATTGAATCACTTCGCACTTTAAATATTTAGAAATATAGAGCCATTGCTTCTACATTTTAAAGTTGATTGAAATCACATGCTCATAAACTCTTAAAAATTCCTATTGGTCTATAGTGTTGTCTTATGATTCCCTATGAATGTCTTTTATTTGTATTTGTTTCCCTGGGAAAGTGTAAGGACTGGCAATTAGGGAATACTTGCCATAGAGATGCCAATCCAATTTGCTCTAGCATAAAATATATAAGTAAAAATGCTTGATTCTTGGGATTTATGATAAAACATATTTTAAGATAGCAAAGAAGGCTATTTTTTTGTGAACATTTTTCAGTAATTGTAAGATAACCAAAACTTAGATTGACATGACTGAGGACTTGTTTTATCTTGATCACAGCTAACAGATCCTAGTATTTTAAATACAATTAACTATTCCACAAATAAATGCTGTGTTATAAATAAATTTTCAGGCAACCACTCATGTCAACTTTGCTAACACAGGAGAGAGATGTGTAAATCTCTATAATAAATTCAGGTAGATATTTTCTATCATAGAGCTTTTTTATTTGTTTATTTGTTTGGTTTTTTTCTGGACCTGAGGGTGTTGATTGAAAATAGCAAACAATTTGAGAAAGTGAGTTAGTTGAAGTCATGTTTTTGTATTTAGTATCTAGCCCACATAATCCTATTTAAGAACAAGGTTGCAAAAATTAGGGTTTTCACTCCATCTGTTTAAAACTGGTATTTGCATAGTCAGGGAGTTCTTTTTAAAATCATAAATGTTTCTTGATAAAAATGACAAAACCTTTATTTCTAAGAAATAAATTTATTTTGTGCATATCTGAAAAGAAAGAAATACAAGTCAGCTCACTTCAAAAAAAAAATACTGAGCAGGTGTTGACATCTCAACACCTTAGAATGCAGGTTAAAATTCATAAGATCTCAATTGTTAGAACAAACAAGAATCCAGTTGTGGTGCTGTGCACCTATAATCTCAGTAACTGAGAGTGAGACAGGAGGATCAAAGGTTTTAGGGCAGATTCTGCCATGTAACAAGACTAAGTGACATATCAGGATCCAGTTTCAAAACAATACAAAAAAACTGGGGGTAGTGTAGCTCTGAGGCAGAATGACCCTGCACTCAACCCCCACCCCCAAAACAAGACAAAACAAAGCGTAAACAAAAATTCTTTCAGTTTACATGTTCAATGTGTATGTACTGAAAATAAACTATCCTAGTTTACCATGTTGTACACGGGCATAGTGCACTTTCCTAAAAGAGATGTAGTTTAACTATTTGTAAGATATTTTATAGGGAGATTCTCTGAAACAGCAACAAGTTCCTACTAATAAAAGCATAGCTTGGGTGAAAGAAACCACAGCAATTGGTCATGGGTTCATGTTGACAAGCAGAATCTGAAGCCCTGAACAGTTAGGTTTCTTGTCTACTATCTACTGCCTAGGCCCAATGGAGGACAGCTCATGTCCCTCAATACCCTGATTTAAAAAAGAGTAAATTTATCATTGTATTGGAAGACAGCTGGGAGATCTTGGTTCCAAATCCTTTTCTGCATTTAAAATTATATAACTCTCTGGCTCTTAAAATTGTGTTGCTATACAAGTCAGAAGCATACCTACAGGGTAAAATGAAGTTGATTCATGTACCTAGTTAATGTGATTTTATGGAAAGCAACCAAAAAGGTATCCATTTGCAGAATCAGAAACATTTCAAATTGAAAGAGTCTGAATAGAAAAATGTTTAATTTTGAAATCTGTATATGTTTACTGCAAAAGCGCGGCAACAAATTTTTAAACGTAAGTCAAACATATCATAATGGAAACAAAACTGAGTGTTGTTTCATACAATATCACGGTCTCAGTCATCCTGTGACATACAAGATGGATGTGAAGGTCTAATTTTGAAAGTTCTTCCACAGGCACTTTAAGAGCAATCAGCGAAGAGAAGCACCTCGTTATGTTCCAGTCACATCACTTTTTGATGAAAAATGTATGAGATCTTCTTTGTTCATACCATGTTCCCAACAGTGGGCTTTAAATGACTTCTGGCTATTTCCAAAACCAAGTCTACTCTCAAATAAATAAAACATATCCATTATTAAATTTATGAAAATTAAATTTTCACAACTCTTGAAGATAATTATAGAGCTGTTGTAAGAAACACATTTGGACAATGACAGTCATGGAAGTTGGTGCACCATCTGTCCATAGGTTGATCTTAGGTGAAAATGCTATTTAGAAGTTATAGCTTGATATGTTCAGAAGCATATTGCTTAGCTGGAAATGGTGGCACATGCCTGTATCTTAGTATTTGGGTGAATGAGATAGGAGGATTTTTAGGTTCGAGGCCAGCCTCAGCAACTTAGCAACTAGATGAAGCCCTATTTCAAAATAAAAACTAACCAGGGCATGGTGGCGCACACTTGTAATCCCAGCATTTGGGAGGCTGAAACCAAAGGATAGCAGTTCACAGACAGCCTCAGCTACTTAGACCCTTTGCAACTCAGTGAGACCCTGTGTCAGAAACTTTTTTTAAAAAGACCAAAAACTAGGGCTGGGAGTACAGCTCGGAGGTGCAATGCCCCTGGATTCCATCACCAGTACCAAAAAATAAAATAAATAAAAAAGTAAAAAATAAAAATAGCTCTCAGCAACTGGATGAAACCCTGTTACAAAATAAAAAATAAAATAGGGCTGGATTATAATCCAGAGATAAAATACCCCTGAGTTCAATCCCCTTTACTACCAAAGAAAAAAATCACATTGCTTCTTCATGTACACAGTAAGTTTATGCATTTAAATATGACATTGGTCAAGTACTTATCCCTCTGAAATACATGATGATGTAAGACTAAAATATATAAAATTAATAAAATAAATATGGCATGAATTTGAAAACCAAACATTGGTATTCTTAACATCTTTTTTATACTGAATTTTCTTTTTTTATTGATGCATTAGAGTCTTTTATCATAATGCAGTTCATAGTGATAGGAACATACATGCACACGGCACTTGGTGAATTTTCCCCTCGCTTCTTTTCTGTTCCCCTCTTTCCCCATACCAGATATTGAGATGGGCATTGGTATTTTCACACATCTACTTCCAGATATCAACTAAGGGATTTAATTCTTTAATTTTATTTTTATAAATGTTACCCTTTTCATGTGCTACAGAGCTCATTTCATAAAATCAGCTACCATTTCATCCATCCATTCCTGGTAGTGTTAGGAATATAACTGTAAACAAAAAAAGCTGCTTACCTTCCAGTGGAGGAAACTGACAATAAACATCTGATCTGATCATAGGAGGTCAGTTATTGAGAAGAGCCATGCGGAAAAATGAAGCAAGATAAGTTGTGCGGGAGAATGTGATTTTAGCCAGTGTTATCTGAAGGTGCCCTTTGAGAAGTTAACAGATGATTGTGTGTCTGAATATATACAATTGAAACCTTTCCAAGCAGAAGGAGCAAGAGCAACAGTTGTGAGATGGCTGAGGAGCAACCTGTGATGGCGAGACTGTAGAGGATGGGGACAGGGCTGGTGGTAAGAGAGCAGGACTGCCAGGAGCACTTGGAAACCTGAGACAAGGAGAATCGCAGGTTCTAGGTTAGCGCATGGTTAGCAAGTCCGTATTTTAAAATAAATATAAAATAGGGCTAGGGTATAGGTAAGAGAAAGAATGCCTCTGGGTTCAATCCCTAGTACCACATACACACACAAAAATCCTTGTGTCTGTTTTGAAATTTTCATTCTATCTCCTTGAACTGTCTCTTGTTGAGCTAGGATATTATTTTAATAATTTTACATTAAAATGACATATATTCCGTGTAACAATATTATAAACAGTAAATGTCAGAAATTCATTATGCATTACTCCTCTTCGACACAATTTTCTTGCCTACTCTTAGTCTAGTAAACTTCCAGATATATTTTATATCATTTTATCAAGTTTAAAAAAGTATTTCAGAGATTTTATTGGAATTATGTCAAATTTATAGATACATTTTGGGAGAGCTGACAGTTTTATATTAGAAATCTTCTCATTTGGGAATCTCTCATGTCTCTGTGTGTGTTCTTTTACTAAAACTTAAGTTCCTTACAGAACAAATTTAAAGGACTTAGCTATTCCTCGCCTTTATTCTGACACTTCAACGTCACTAACATTTAGGGATATGTAAACAACTACATACCTATTGGGATTACTAAATTAAAAGAAAATTAACATCAAATTTTGACAAGAATGCAAAAAAACTGGAGCACTCATTGACGGTGTGCATGTGACATGGCACAGCTAGTCTGGAAAACAATTTGCCAGTTAAAAAACTAAATAAGCAAATACCATATGACCCAACAGTTGCACTCTTGGGCATTAATCCCGAGAAATGAAGACTTATGTTTATTAGAACTTGCCTGGAAATTTATCGCAGCTTTATTGATAATAGTCAATAATTGAAGACAAACCAGATGTCCTTCAATGGATGAGTGATTAAACACATTGTGCTTACCCATAATATGGAATACTAGTTGGTAATACAAAAGGAATAAATCATTCATAACAAATTTGATGGAAGTCAGAAAATTATGTTGAGTGAAAAAAATGTTAATTTCAAAAGTTACTTGACATATGAATATGTGTGTGTGTGTGTGTGTGTGTGTGTGTGTGTGTGTGTGTTACTAAGTATTAGACCCAGGAGAACTCTACCTCCAAACTATACCCCCAGCCATTTTTTAATTTTGTTTCAAAATAGGGAATATCTAGATTGCTAATGGATTCACTAAATTGTTAAGGCTGGCCTTGAACCTGTGATCCTCCTACCTTGGCCTTCCAAGTACCGAGATTATAGGTGTGTGCCACCATGCAAGACTTACCATATAATTTTATTGATTTTTGGATGAAAAATTATAGAACTGGAGAACATGAGATTAAAGGAAAGGATGTGTGTAGGAAGGAGTGTGTCTGTAAAGAAAACCTGAGAGAACCTCTAGTGAGGGCCATGCTCTTTGCCAACAGCATCACCTCCTTGGTGTGAAATCCTACCATATAGTTTCACAAGTACTATGATTGAAAG